>NC_081760.1:35704256-36004256 GCF_963082965.1 Carassius carassius
ACAACTTGGATAAGGCCAATAAAGACAAAGCCAACAGATGGTGAAGCTGTATTTCACAAAAACAGTGGAGGAACCATCCAACTTGGAGGCCTTTGGTAACCAGGGTAACATAAAGTAAATAAATACATTTTATCCAGGCCTATGAGTAAATCTGCCCTCTTTGGTGAGACCAGGTTAACAATAAAGCACCGGGGGAGAAATTTGCCCTGGGATCAACCAAAAATATATGGGCTTAAATAACATAGATTACAGAGTAGAATTGCCTCTGCCCCACCAGTCCTGGCTCAACAATTCTAATTATGTGCTACTTTTAAGAAAAGGAACAAAATATATGCAATAACAAGATACGGTTGACAAAAATAGATTTTTTCAAACCTGATACGAATTATATGCTACATATGAAAAGGAACAAAATATACATTTACATACACAGGTAGTGCAATAAAAGCATAAAATAAATAAATACATTTTATCCAGGCCTATGAGTAAATCTGCCCTCTTTGGTGAGACCAGGTTAACAATAAAGCACCGGGGGAGAATTTTACCCTGGGATCAACCAAAAGGTAAAGGCTAAATTACATGAATTACAGAGTAGAATTGCCTCTGCCCCACCAGTCCTGGCTCAACAATTCTAATTATGTGCTACTTTTAAGAAAAGGAACAAAATATATGCAATAACAAGATACGGTTATAAAAAATAGATTTTTCAAACATATTATGAATTATATGCTACATATGAACAGGAACAAAATATACATTTACATACACAGGTAGTGCAATAACAGCATAAAGTAAATAAATACATTTTATCCAGGCCTATGAGTAAGCTGCAAATCTGCCCTCTTTGTTGAGACCAGGTTAACAATAAAGCCCCGGGGGAGAAATTTGCCCTGGGATCAACCAAAAATATATGGGCTTAAATAACATAGATTACAGAGTAGAATTGCCTCTGCCCCACCAGTCCTGGCTCAACAATTCTAATTATGTGCTACTTTTAAGAAAAGGAACAAAATATATGCAATAACAAGATACGGTTGACGAAAATAGATTTTATCAAACATGATTCATATGAACAGGAACAAAATATACATTTACATACACAGGTAGTGCAATAACAACATAAAGTAAATACATAGATTTTACCCTGGGATCACCCAAAAATGTAAAGGCATGAGTTACATGAATTACAGAGTAGAATTTCCTCTGGCCTATTATGTCTCTCACACACTAAAAAACTTTAAGACTCCTGTCACAGCCATGGCTATGATCATAAAAGAAATTGTCAGCCGAAACAAAAATAGATACCAGGAAGATGGATTCGACTTGGACTTGACCTAAATTTATCCGAACATCATAGCTATGGGCTTTCCAGCTGAAAGACTTGAAGGTGTTTACAGAAACAACATAGATGATGTAGTGCGATTCTTGGATTTGAAGCATAACAATTATTACAAGATATATAATCTATGTGCAGAAAGACATTATGATATTGCCAAATTTAACTGCAGAGTTGCACAGTATCCATTTGAGGATCACAATCCTCCTCAGTTAGAACTTATTCACATGATTGTCATTTTCACTGAGCCACTTATCCAAATCTTCACAGAAAGGTTTAAAAATCTTTGCAAATAATGAAAGGCTGCCTGTTACACCGAGGCAAATTCAAAAAAGCACAAGAGGCTCTGGACTTCTATGGTGAAGTTAGAACCAGGGACAAGAAGGGAGTAACTATTCCCAGCCAGAGGCGATATGTGTACTACTATAGCTACTTTCTGAAGAATAAGCTGGAGTACAAATCTGTGGCCTCGCTCTTTCACAAGATGGTGTTTGAGACCGTGCCTATGTTCAGTGGAGGGACTTGCAGGGATTCTGCTGTAAAAAGCAAGAGTGAGCAGATTCCACATAGGTTCAGAAAAACCAACTGACATTGGGATCCTCAGTTCGTGGTGTACCAGCTGAAGGTAAAAATCCACACATCAAATCCAGTGCACACAAGGCGAGAGGAGAAGTACATGTACTTTGACTTTCCACAGCCACTGCCTGTGTGCGGAGACATCAAGGTGGAGTTCTTCCACAAGCAGAGCAAGATGATGAAGAAAGATAAAATATTTCACCTCACTAACACAGATGAGACCAGATGAGAGCTCAGAGAACGTTGAAAATGGAGGTTTAGTGAAGGAACTGGAAGGAAAACAAACCACAGAACGGGGAGAGAATGATAAGGATTATCTAATCCTGACTTTAGACTAATCGAACAGTAGCTGGTTAGCTCCGAAGTTTCCCTCAGGATAGCTGGCGCTCGCTCAAACAAGCAGTTTTTTCCGGTAAAGCGAATGGAACAACTTGGATAAGGCCAATAAAGACAAAGCCAACAGATGGTGAAGCTGTATTTCACAAAAACAGTGGAGGAACCATCCAACTTGGAGGCCTTTGGTAACCAGGGTAACATAAAGTAAATAAATACATTTTATCCAGGCCTATGAGTAAATCTGCCCTCTTTGGTGAGACCAGGTTAACAATAAAGCACCGGGGGAGAAATTTGCCCTGGGATCAACCAAAAGGTAAAGGCTAAATTACATGAATTACAGAGTAGAATTGCCTCTGCCCCACCAGTCCTGGCTCAACAATTCTAATTATGTGCTACTTTTAAGAAAAGGAACAAAATATATGCAATAACAAGATATACACCAATTTACAAATATAATAACATTTCTGTAACAGTAAAACAAGCTAAATACCATTGATTTTTAAAGTACTGATGCATTAGTTGTTTCACTTTCCTTTGTTTTAACTGTTGATGAGGTGTTTGTTGTGTAGAAGGTAGCAGCATGTCGGCCCATCCTCTTGTTAAAGGTGTGAACAGAAGCACTGTCGGCCTGATCATCCACAGGAGGCTCTACTCCATCCGTTACATCATACATAGCTTTTCCTGAATCTGCAGGCCGCCACAGTTTGGGGTGAAAACAGCAATAGTAGAGAACTTTTATCAACAGACCCAAGACATAACAAAGTGGGATGGAGATTATCAGACTGAAGGCGTACGACTGGGTCATCTCTGCATCTCGGTACAATCTCAAGCGTCCGCCTTGAACCTAGTTTTGTTCAGTGGAGCGAAAAGAGTAAAATTGTTGCTTTTCCTGCATGTGTGTCAGATGGGCTTCTTCATCAGGCACATATTAGCTATCTGCCAGGGTTTTCGTGTGTGGTGCCTGGCACTCCTGAAGGCTCTTCTCACCCTCAAGGAACCGGTCATACCTAGGATGACATACAAGACAACAATGTTGCGGAGAATTACACCCATGTCTGTAGCACATAACAGCAGATTTACAGCCAGCATATAAGTACTATCAACATGCAGGAAGTCATGAAAGAAAACAAAATGGAAACTGACCTGGTTTTACAAGTGACCTTGCTGTTCGACTAGGCCACTGTCGATGTAGGCTTGGCACTTCCTGTAGAAGTCAGCATCTGATGCAGACAAGTTGAGGTGGGTCTTCAGATACTGAACAAACCTGATCATGTTCTTTATGTAGTTCAGTATGGTGGCTGGGCCCATGTCAGCGTGCTCCTCTCACTGCTCCTCTCACTGCTCCTGCTCCTCTCACTGCTCCTGCTCCTCTCACTGCTCCTCTCACTGCTCCTGCTCCTCTCACTGCTCCTCTCACTGCTCCTGCTCCTCTCACTGCTCCTGCTCCTCTCACTGCTCCTCTCACTGCTCCTCTCACTGCTCCTCTCACTGCTCCTCTCACTGCTCCTGCTCCTCTCACTGCTCCTCTCACTGCTCCTGCTCCTCTCACTGCTCCTCTCACTGCTCCTCTCACTGCTCCTCTCACTGCTCCTCTCACTGCTCCTGCTCCTCTCACTGCTCCTCTCACTGCTCCTCTCACTGCTCCTGCTCCTCTCACTGCACCAGTGACAGTGGGGTAGACACATCCTGTGGAAGTGGGAGTTTGGTGAGTAGAAATAATATTGTTTGAAAATGACTAAAAGAAAAACAAAAAAGTTAAAGAAAAAATCTTTAAAGAGTTGACCTGCAAATTGGGTCATCCTTGAGTTGGTAATCAAACTAGCCAATCACAAAAACACCTTGACCCTGTAAAGAGTGTTAGCTCCACCCTGGCAAGGTGTTAAACTTCAACTTGTGGGTCATTGTACGGAAATGTCCATTTTTCTGTCCCTTACAGAAATATTACAATTGAAAAACACTTTAGGATTACATTTTTTTTTATATTTTAACATGAACCAATATCTTATTTGAACAATTACACTTTCTTGAGCCATCAATGTGGCAATATTTGATTTTTATTATTTTCATGAAAATTGTCACTAGTGTTACTGTCACTGGTGTCACCTTCCTTATGGGTAAAATACATGCACACAAAAAAATGTTTCTGTCAGAGCAGATCTTATCATTGGCCAAGAAAGTATCTAAACTTAAACACAAAAGATGTTGCTCCCGCTTGCTGTACTGCAGAGCTCTGTCGGTGGGGAACCCAGCTTTTGCTCTCTGGTCTCATTATGTATTTCAAATATAGGCATATGGTTAATGGTACACACATTTAAAGCTTAGCTCTAAATAAACAATTCAATTAAATAAACAAGCTCTCTCTCAAGCTCAAACATCTCTCTCTCTCTGTCTCTCTCTTTCAAACACTCACACACACTCACACACACAGAGAGAATCCATTGAAATGCTAATGAGTTGGGCCCTGCTAAACCTGCTGTTAGTTTAAAATTCATTTGAGTGGACAACATCCATCCTGTCTGCACCACTAAGTAAAATTTAATACTGCTAAAATAGCAGAAGTTAAAAGAATATGTCTACCACAGAACTTTAAACAAGAACAAAAATTAAGCAATGACAGCGTGGTTGCGCTGCTTTTCTCTCCGCAGAGCCGGGCTGTCTGTATCCAGGACGTCCCCAATCTCCCCCTCCAAGGGCCAGAGGATGATGCTGTGGAGGTATTGGATATATTCAGTGTAGTCTGTCAAACTGTCTAGTAGCAATTCTGGTGTTAATTATTTGTTTGTTTGTTTTTTTTAATCTCCAGTACTTTGCCGATGATGAAGAGGAGGAGGACTGATTTTTTTATTTTTTTTTTTACCTTTTTTTAAATATATAAATAAATATTTCATCCTTACCTTTAATGTGTTTTTTGACTTTATTGCAATACAAAACACCAGTGACATGCCTGAATCTGGGCTATATGTTACTGCACACTATCAGCTTTTGATCAGCATCACAGAGTGCCTGGGGTCAGAGGTCAGATCTAAGTTTTTGGTATGTATTTCTGCCCGGCATTTTCAAATATATGGATGTTTGTGTTTGTGTGTATGTATCACAGTGTATTAGTTTGACAGGCCTGTATGCTGGGGTCAGAGGTCAGACCTCTTAAAGGTTTCAGTATGTATTTCTGCCCAGCATTTACAAATATAGGCAGAAATTCAACTGCTGCAGGATTACTCATACATCTCTCTCTCACACTCACACACTCACACACACACACCCAAACACCCACACACCCAAACACCCACACACACAGAAACACACACACCCACACACACACACCCACAGAGAGAATCCATTGAAATGCTAATGAGTTGGGCCCTGCTAAACCTGCTGTTAGTTTAAAATGCATTTGAGTGGACAACATATCTAGAAATACACAAAAATATATACAATAAACATACTGAATGATAATTTACAAAATAAGTATGGGGTTCAATAAAAATTTGGACCAAATGTGTTGTGCAGTTTCAAATGAGCCCAAGTTCAGTGTTGTGTGTTGTTTGCAGGCCGAGAGAACAAGGGTCAAGTAGGCCTTGTTGAGGTCATTCAGAGCTTTGTTGCTTAACATTTGTAGTTTATAAATTTAAATAAGGTTTATAAACCTTTAATATGATTTTTGAATTTATTGCAACACAAAACACCAGTGAAAGTCCTGAATCTGGGCTATATGTTACCCATTTCCTCTGCCCCACAAGTCCAGGCTCAACCATTCAGGCCAACCCTATCAGCTTTTGATCAGCATCACAGTGTATTACATTTTGCAGGCCTGTCGGCCTGGGGTCAGAGGTCAGATCTAAGTTTTTGGTATGTATTTCTGCCCGGCATTTTTAAATATATGGTTAATGATATATACCTCCTAATAAAAGAAAAAAAACAAAACAATGAAGTTAAATCTTAAAGTTTTCAGTATATTTCTGCCCAGCAAGTAAAGGGAAAAAAATAAATGATCCAAATATCTGGAACTGACTGTAATTGCACCAAAACTAATGAAAGAAAGATTGAGATGAAATAGAATTAGGGAAATTGTATTTAGGAAATACAAAAACTATATATATATATATATATATAAATTTCTTTTGTGGCCTGAAAGAGCAGTACGTGCCTGTCTCAATCTTGAAGTTTTACAATGCAGTGGCGAGGCTGCACATTGAATTTCTTCTTGGAGTGTGTAATCCATCTCCCTATGGTTTCCAGAGACGGGTGGCACTCACAGGGGAAAGTCTCCGCATCGATGCAGACGTCCTCACTGCCATGTTTAATGAAAAACAGGTGGCCCAGCTCGTCCTGCCTCTCTGCCATCTCCCTGCCCTCAGCACCTGTGATCACCTTTCCGTGGAAATCACACAGGATGGAGCCCTTCCTGAAGGCCTTGGTTGCAACAACTCCTGTGGTAAAAAAAAAAACTTTTTTTTTTCATGTGATGTTTATGATGTTATTATATTAATTTTTTAAGGATTTTACTGTGCTCATAAGACATTGGTGCATACCTTTCTTCTCCCCAAAATCCTTCACAGCCAGACCCGGCCATTTCTGACTGGTCACCCCCCTGATGATGGCCGGGTCACTCTGCGCCTGTGCTCTGCTGAGTGGCCTCCACTTTGCCATGATGTCCTCTGGGCGGGGATGATTGGCCGTCCACCCCTCGGCCTCTATGATTTTAGCCACCTTCGATGCAGTCGGGGCACATCTTGAGCATTTTGCTGTCAAAGAGAGAATATTTAAATTAAGATGCAGGTTCACACAAAGTTTAAATGTTTCTGTCAGAGCAGATCTTATCATTGGCCAAGAAAGTATCTAAACTTAAACACAAAAGATGTTGCTCCCGCTTGCTGTACTGCAGAGCTCTGTCGGTGGGGAACCCAGCTTTTGCTCTCTGGTCTCATTATGTATTTCAAATATAGGCATATGGTTAATGGTACACACATTTAAAGCTTAGCTCTAAATAAACAATTCAATTAAATAAACAAGCTCTCTCTCAAGCTCATACATCTCTCTCTCTCTGTCTCTCTCTTTCAAACACTCACACACACTCACACACACAGAGAGAATCCATTGAAATGCTAATGAGTTGGGCCCTGCTAAACCTGCTGTTAGTTTAAAATTCATTTGAGTGGACAGCCTCCATCCTGTCTGCACCACTAAGTAAAATTTAATACTGCTAAAATAGCAGAAGTTAAAAGAATATGTCAACCACAGAACTTTAAACAAGAACAAAAATTAAGCAATGACAGCGTGGTTGCGCTGCTTTTCTCTCCGCAGAGCCGGGCTGTCTGTATCCAGGACGTCCCCAATCTCCCCCTCCAAGGGCCAGAGGATGATGCTGTGGAGGTATTGGATATATTCAGTGTAGTCTGTCAAACTGTCTAGTAGCAATTCTGGTGTTAATTATTTGTTTGTTTGTTTTTTTTAATCTCCAGTACTTTGCCGATGACGAAGAGGAGGAGGACTGATTTTTTTATTTTTTTTACCTTTTTTTAAATATATAAATAAATATTTCATCCTTACCTTTAATGTGTTTTTTGACTTTATTGCAATACAAAACACCAGTGACATGCCTGAATCTGGGCTATATGTTACTGCACACTATCAGCTTTTGATCAGCATCACAGAGTGCCTGGGGTCAGAGGTCAGATCTAAGTTTTTGGTATGTATTTCTGCCCGGCATTTTCAAATATATGGATGTTTGTGTTTGTGTGTATGTATCACAGTGTATTAGTTTGACAGGCCTGTATGCTGGGGTCAGAGGTCAGACCTCTTAAAGGTTTCAGTATGTATTTCTGCCCAGCATTTACAAATATAGGCAGAAATTCAACTGCTGCAGGATTACTCATACATCTCTCTCTCACACTCACACACTCACACACACACACACACACCCAAACACCCACACACCCAAACACCCACACACACAGAAACACACACACCCACACACACACACACACACACACACACCCACAGAGAGAATCCATTGAAATGCTAATGAGTTGGGCCCTGCTAAACCTGCTGTTAGTTTAAAATGCATTTGAGTGGACAACATATCTAGAAATACACAAAAATATATACAATAAACATACTGAATGGTAATTTACAAAATAAGTATGGGGTTCAATAAAAATTTGGACCAAATGTGTTGTGCAGTTTCAAATGAGCCCAAGTTCAGTGTTGTGTGTTGTTTGCAGGCCGAGAGAACAAGGGTCAAGTAGGCCTTGTTGAGGTCATTCAGAGCTTTGTTGCTTAACATTTGTAGTTTATAAATTTAAATAAGGTTTATAAACCTTTAATATGATTTTTGAATTTATTGCAACACAAAACACCAGTGAAAGTCCTGAATCTGGGCTATATGTTACCCATTTCCTCTGCCCCACAAGTCCAGGCTCAACCATTCAGGCCAACCCTATCAGCTTTTGATCAGCATCACAGTGTATTACATTTTGCAGGCCTGTCGGCCTGGGGTCAGAGGTCAGATCTAAGTTTTTGGTATGTATTTCTGCCCGGCATTTTTAAATATATGGTTAATGATATATACCTCCTAATAAAAGAAAAAAAAAAACAATGAAGTTAAATCTTAAAGTTTTCAGTATATTTCTGCCCAGTAAGTAAAGGGAAAAAAATAAATGATCCAAATATCTGGAACTGACTGTAATTGCACCAAAACTAATGAAAGAAAGATTGAGATGAAATAGAATTAGGGAAATTGTATTTAGGAAATACAAAAACTATATATATATATTTGTACAATAAAATACAAACAAAATGTAATCGAGTCTGTCTGGGTAGGTTGTCAGACATCACTGTATTGAAAAGAAACAGTGAATACAAACACATTTGATGGAATTTTGAGTATTGTACTGCAACAGAAAATGACAAAGCAGTGAGACACACACCTGAAACTTGGATCATCATCTCCAAATATATCCAGAATCTCCCTTCCACACATGCACAGACGTTCTCAGATGCCCAGGAAGAGAGCTCACGCCTTCCTGCAGTGAGGCCAGAGGGTATGATTCCTGCTGTTAAAGATTATAAATGAAAAATATAAGAAAACATGGTTAATGCAAAGACCTCTTCTTTATGCTGTGGTCAAAGCGGATCTTCTCATCTTTGAGAATTTCTTTTGTGGCCTGAAAGAGCAGTACGTGCCTGTCTCAATCTTGAAGTTTTACAATGCAGTGGCGAGGCTGCACATTGAATTTCTTCTTGGAGTGTGTAATCCATCTCCCTATGGTTTCCAGAGACGGGTGGCACTCACAGGGGAAAGTCTCCGCATCGATGCAGACGTCCTCACTGCCATGTTTAATGAAAAACAGGTGGCCCAGCTCGTCCTGCCTCTCTGCCATCTCCCTGCCCTCAGCACCTGCGATCACCTTTCCGTGGAAATCACACAGGATGGAGCCCTTCCTGAAGGCCTTGGTTGCAACAACTCCTGTGGTAAAAAAAAACAACATTTTTTTTTCATGTGATGTTTATGATGTTATTATATTAATTTTTTAAGGATTTTACTGTGCTCATAAGACATTGGTGCATACCTTTCTTCTCCCCAAAATCCTTCACAGCCAGACCCGGCCATTTCTGACTGGTCACCCCCCTGATGATGGCCGGGTCACTCTGCGCCTGTGCTCTGCTGAGTGGCCTCCACTTTGCCATGATGTCCTCTGGGCGGGGATGATTGGCCGTCCACCCCTCGGCCTCTATGATTTTAGCCACCTTCGATGCAGTCGGGGCACATCTTGAGCATTTTGCTGTCAAAGAGAGAATATTTAAATTAAGATGCAGGTTCACACAAAGTTTAAATGTTTCTGTCAGAGCAGATCTTATCATTGGCCAAGAAAGTATCTAAACTTAAACACAAAAGATGTTGCTCCCGCTTGCTGTACTGCAGAGCTCTGTCGGTGGGGAACCCAGCTTTTGCTCTCTGGTCTCATTATGTATTTCAAATATAGGCATATGGTTAATGGTACACACATTTAAAGCTTAGCTCTAAATAAACAATTCAATTAAATAAACAAGCTCTCTCTCAAGCTCAAACATCTCTCTCTCTCTCTCTGTCTCTCTCTTTCAAACACTCTCACACACTCACACACACACACACACACAGAGAGAATCCATTGAACTGCTAATGAGTTGGGCCCTGCTAAACGTGCTGTTAGTTTAAAATTCATTTGAGTGGACAACATCCATCCTGTCTGCACCACTAAGTAAAATTTAATACTGGAGCTAATAGTTTGTAAAACATGTTTGTGATGGGTTTTTTTTGCAAAGTATGTACATTAACCATGTTTTTGTATATTTTTCATTTATAATCTTTAACAGCAGGAATCATACCCTCTGGCCTCACTGCAGGAAGGCGTGAGCTCTCTTCCTGGGCATCTGAGAACGTCTGTGCATCTGTGGAAGAGAGATTCTGGATATATTTGGAGATGATGATCCAAGTTTCAGGTGTGTGTCTCACTGCTTTGTCATTTTCTGTTGCAGTACAATACTCAAAATTCCATCAAATGTGTTTTTATTCACTGTTTCTTTTCTTATGAAACACTGTGTCAGTTTGACAGGCCTGTATGCTGGGGTCAGAGGTCAGACATCTTAGCTCTAAAGAAACAATTCAATTAAATATACAGGCTTGCAGTCTTGCAGAAATTCATCTGCTGCAGGGATACTCATACAACTCTCTGTCTCTGTCTCTTTCAAACACTCACACATACACACACACACACACACACACAGACACACACACACAGAGAGAATCCATTGAAATGCTAATGAGTTGGGCCCTGCTAATCCTCTGGCCTCACTGCAGGAAGGTGTGAGCTCTCTTCCTGGGCATCTGAGAACATGTGTGCATGTGTCTCACTGCTTTGTCATTTTCTGTTGCAGTACAATACTCAAAATTCCATCAAATGTGTTTGTATTCACTGTTTCTTTTCTTATGTTGTTATTGGAAATGATTAGGATGGGCTTGGTGGTGAGGAACATACCTCCATTTCTTCCTGAAGTGTGTTCCTCAGAGCTCCTCGAGATGCTGACAGCAAGTCACATCTCTCTTCACAGAAGGCATATGCAGAGATTGGTTGATTTTTAGACAAGAAAAAAAGATACCTTAAATGTCTCTAACACACACAAACACACACATTTGTTTTTGTGAAAAGTGGGTTCATCCCATAGGCGTAATGGTTTTTATACTGTACAAACTGTATACATTTTCATGTGTGTTTATTTTTTTTGTGTTTTTTGACATTTAAAAATCTTTGCAAATAATGAAAGGGTTAGGCCGTGCATCATCATCACAGCCTCCAAAGCGCTGCTTTACCTTCATGGCAAAAGCTTTGGCACATCTTGCGCCAGTCCAAGAATTTCCTCACAATATAAATGCCCCCAGCAGTCCCTCACGATCACGTCCCCCTCGATTCTGGCTGTGAATTCAACTGGCAGAGACTGAAAAAAGAAAGAAATTAAAATAGCAGAAGTTAAAAGAATATGTCAACCACAGAACTTTAAACAAGAACAAAAATTAAGCAATGACAGCGTGGTTGCGCTGCTATTCTCTCCGCAGAGCCGGGCTGTCTGTATCCAGGAGGCCAGATCATCTTCCCGTGGTTTTTTATTTATTCCATGCATATATTCATCTCACCATCATCTGCTTCATTAGCCCAAAAAGGTCAAATTGGACATAGCGTCCCTCTGTTCAGCTCCTTAGAAACTCCAGAACCTGCTTGGTCTGATCTTTTTCAGTCAGAGAGCTCCAATGTCCAACTGCTGCACTTGTGTAGCCATGTTGTCCAACAGATTGACCATTAGGCTGTAGAAAATATATATATTTATTATTATTGTTTATTTATTTATTTTTTCATATGACAAGATGGGAAACAGAGCAACCAGTGACAGGTAGACACTTCCTGTGGAAGTGGGAGTTTGATAAGAAGAAATAATATTTTTTCAAAATGCTTTAGCATTTGGCCAAATCTTTGCTTCTTGTACCTTCCTGTGTGTCTTGATATTTAAGACTACAGTTTACTTTCATGCACATTATTTCACATTCTATATTTAATTCTACAATATACATATTTTTTAAATTTTATTCTAATATTTTTATTGTTCACTTTTATTTCATTCTTACATAGCTATATTTATGTATATTTTCATCTGTGTTGTTTTCTTTAATAACTGCACTGTCCTGCTGGTTATATATGCTATATATAATTTTGTATGTGACGAATAAAAATCTTGAATCTTAAATCTTGAATCTTCATATCCTATAAAACTATATGATTTATTTCTGTATTTCAAGTAAATCCTGCAGTGCACCACACACACACACACACAATACTACACACTGATGTACATACCATTGCGTATGCAAAGTTATATAATTTGTCGTTTTTCATTATCTTAGAATAATCAACTACTTATTTTATTACAAACAAAGTAAAACTAAACCGATTAAGACTCAAATATTATCAATCCTGTAGTCAATTCAGATGCACACTCCATACCAGTGGTGGCAGTAATGAACCTTTTCGTATGCAAGGCATGCTGGGAATCTCGAGTTCCGGCATGCGGCGTTCTATGTACTATTTCTGTTGAATTAGAAATATTACACAGAAAGGCAGCACTCTCGCGTTCTGAAGCGCGGCCGCCATTTTTAATCTGGCCCGCTGGTTTTCGACAAATATCTCCGCGAAAACAGCACCTAAAAACATAAACAATGTGGCGTTCTTTTCAGCTAGATTAGACGTTTACAAAGAGCTAAACAAACGACGGATACGACGGATTTCGCCGCGGGTTACCGTCGCGTCCAGGCCGAGCCACGGAGAAGGTGAGGGCTTTTGTTTTCATTTTTGTTATTAACATTAATAACTGAAAACATCTAGGTTATACAGATGATGATGACACGTAGCCAAAGAGAACCGGCCTGATGAGACATGCATATATAGAGAGACATAACATGCAATATGTATTATTTGTGCTTGCGTCATTGCCATTTAGCTCAAAATAAGATCTTTAATTTAATAGTTATAGTTAGTGTGTGTGTGTGTGTGGTGTGTGTGTGTGTGTGTGTGTGTGTGTGTGTGTGTGTGTGTGTGTGTGTGTGTGTGTGTATCTTTTTGCAAAGTATGTACATTAACCATGTTTTTGTATATTTTTCATTTATAATCTTTAACAGCAGGAATCATACCCTCTGGCCTCACTGCAGGAAGGCGTGAGCTCTCTTCCTGGGCATCTGAGAACGTCTGTGCATGTGTGGAAGGGAGATTCTGGATATATTTGGAGATGATGATCCAAGTTTCAGGTGTGTGTCTCACTGCTTTGTCATTTCCTGTTGCAGTACAATACTCAAAATTCCATCAAATGTCTTTTTATTCACTGTTTCTTTTCTTATGAAACACTGTATCAGTTTGACAGGCCTGTATGCTGGGGTCAGAGGTCAGACCTCTTAAAGGTCTCATTATGTATTTCTGCCCAGCATTTACAAATATAGGCATATGGTTAATGGTACACACATTTAAAGCTTAGCTCTAAATAAACAATTCAATTAAATAAACAAGCTTGCAGTCTTGCAGAAATTCAAACATCTCTCTCTCTGTCTCTCTCTTTCAAACACTCTCACACACTCACACACACACAGACACACACACAGAGTGAATCCATTGAACTGCTAATGAGTTGGGCCCTGCTAAACCTGCTGTTAGTTTAAAATTCATTTGAGTGGACAACATCCATCCTGTCTGCACCACTAAGTAAACTTTAATACTGGAGCTAATAGTTTGTAAAACATGTTTGTGACTGTTTTTTTGCAAAGTATGTACTTTAACCATGTTTTTGTATATTTTTCATTTATAATCTTTAACAGCAGGAATCATACCCTCTGGCCTCACTGCAGGAAGGCGTGAGCTCTCTTCCTGGGCATCTGAGAACGTCTGTGCATCTGTGGAAGGGAGATTCTGGATATATTTGGAGATGATGATCCAAGTTTCAGGTGTGTGTCTCACTGCTTTGTCATTTTCTGTTGCAGTACAATACTCAAAATTCCATCAAATGTCTTTTTATTCACTGTTTCTTTTCTTATGAAACACTGTATCAGTTTGACAGGCCTGTATGCTGGGGTCAGAGGTCAGACCTCTTAAAGGTCTCATTATGTATTTCTGCCCAGCATTTACAAATATAGGCATATGGTTAATGGTACACACATTTAAAGCTTAGCTCTAAATAAACAATTCTATTACATAAACAAGCTCTCTCTCAAGCTCAAACATCTCTCTCTCTGTCTCTCTCTTTCAAACACTCTCACACACTCACATACACACACACACACACACACACACACACACACACACACAGACACACACACAGAGAGAATCCATTGAAATGCTAATGAGTTGGGCCCTGCTAATCCTCTGGCCTCACTGCAGGAAGGTGTGAGCTCTCTTCCTGGGCATCTGAGAACATGTGTGCATGTGTCTCACTGCTTTGTCATTTTCTGTTGCAGTACAATACTCAAAATTCCATCAAATGTGTTTGTATTCACTGTTTCTTTTCTTATGTTGTTATTGGAAATGATTAGGATGGGCTTGGTGGTGAGGAACATAGCTCCACTTCTTCCTGAAGTGTGTTCCTCAGAGCTCCTCGAGATGCTGACAGCAAGTCACATTCTGAGCCAGAAACAGAGCCTGCATCTGGAAAGCGGTCTGGTGAGTCTTATTAGAAATAAAGTGTCAAATCTCTCTTCACAGAAGGCATATGCAGAGATTGGTTGATTTTTAGACAAGAAAAAAAGATACCTTAAATGTCTCAAACACACACAAACACACATTTGTTTTTGTGAAAAGTGGGTTCATCCCATAGGCGTAATGGTTTTTATACTGTACAAACTGTATATTCTATGGCCCTACACCAAACCCTAACCCTCAAAGGAAATTTTGTGCATTTTTACTTTCTCAAAAAAACTCATTCTGTATGATTTATAAGCATTTTTAAAAATGGGGACATGGGTTATGTACTCATAAGTCACCCTCTCCTTGTTATACCTGTGTCATACCCATTATACAAGTTGATTTCTGATATGTCACAAAAACAAGAGCACACACACACACACACACACACACAGAGAGAAAAACAAATCAGTACATTTTTAAGAGAAATAAATAGGTTACAAGGGTAGGAATTGGTTGAGGTTTATTTACATTTGATTTTGCTTTATTTACAGTCATTACTAGGTTCTAAGTACATGTAGCATGTAGAACAAAGAGACCGTTAAGTAAAGCGTTTCCAAAATGTATTTAGAAATCTATTTTAACGAGTTCACACTTGTGATATGCTTTAATATTTGCACACGTATGCCTTAGTAAATAACATCTTTTCAATATTTTTCAGGATGCAGAGTGGCTGAGCACCAGTGACAGAGTGGGTGACAGAGCAGTGGCCCGCATAAAAAGGGATATGCAAACTGATGACTGCCAACTGACATTGATTTACATTTAATAACTCTTTGGTCTTTTTTCATAGTACTTGGAGCTGTATTTCTCAACAATCAGGCCTGAGATACGTGCCTATACAGATCCATTTGCATGTGTACCATGTATCTGTTAAATAAAGAAATAAAAAAAACCTTTCGGACATCGTTCTCATTTTGTATTTTGTTGAAAATTATACAAATTTTATCTGTAAGACTTATCTGAAGACTAATAAGGGAAACTGTGTTAACTGCATTTCCAGGGGAGAAACTTATCCTCTTATAAACCCCCACTCCCTTCTTTAAAATAAAAGCAATGAATCTTTTTATACTTTAAAATAATCCGTGTAAAACATCTGTCTTTACAATATGATCTTAGACTTTAGATCAGATCGTTTGGCAGAAAATTTGGAAAATGACATTTTAATGACTTATCTGAAGACTAAAATGTGCATGACCCCTTTAAGAAATAAAATAAAATAAAGAATAAAAGCAATGAGTAGTTAGGTGGTTTACAATTGATACTTTACAATAAACTATGTGAAATTGATTTTTGGTTAAACGGCATCACCAGGGGAGAATCTTAGGAGAATCTCCATGGGCTTTCAGGATTCTAGATCCACATCGCCATACGGTGGACAGGTATATGTTTGCAGGCTGCAAACACAAATACTAAACTGAACACAAATAACCAGTCAAAATAACTTTAAAAGAAAAGCAATGAAATATTGCTATACTTTAAAATAATCGGTGTAAAACATCTGTCATTACAATATGATCTTAGACTTTAGATCAGATCGTTTGGCAGAAAATTTGGTAAATGACATTTTAATGACTTATCTGAAGACTAAAATGTGCATGACCCCTTTAAGAAATAAAATAAAATAAAGAATAAAAGCAATAAGCAGTTAGGTGGTTTACAATTGATACTTTACAATAAACTATGTGAAATTGATTTTTGGTTAAACGGCATCACCAGGGGAGAATCTTAGGAGAATCTCCATGGGCTTTCAGGATTCTAGATCCACATCGCCATACGGTGGACAGGTATATGTTTGCAGGCTGCAAACACAAATACTAAACTGAACACAAATAACCAGTCAAAATAACTTTAAAAGAAAAGCAATGAAATATTGCTATACTTTAAAATAGTCGGTGTAAAACATCTGTCATTACAATATGATCTTAGACTTTAGATCAGATCGTTTGGCAGAAAATTTGGTAAATGACATTTTAATGACTTATCTGAAGACTAAAATGTGCATGACCCCTTTAAGAAATAAAATAAAATAAAGAATAAAAGCAATAAGCACTTAGGTGGTTTACAATTGATACTTTACAATAAACTATGTGAAATTGATTTTTGGTTAAACGGCATCACCAGGGGAGAATCTTAGGAGAATCTCCATGGGCTTCTCACCATGGGAATCTTACCCTCTTCTAACCGCATACTTTAAAACAAACTGTGTAAAACATGTTTTATAGTTTTATCTGGGTTTAATTTATAGTTTTATTCAGGTTCCAACCCAAAAAAAAAAGGTTGAAAATATACTGCAGCATATGTGCGGCATGTCCAGTGGTCAGACTTGTGCAGGCCATTTTTGGACACAGCTGTGCACACGTTCGCAGACTAACGCGTTGACAAGGAAGATGAGAGGGAACTCACCCTTTAATATGAAAACGTTACCCTAAAAGGGAGCCGCCCAACAGATATGCTGCACTAAGTTGAGGAAATATGCAAATTATGAAATATGTGTCCTCAATTTACATTTATTAGAGACTAACGGCGTACCGAACGACGTGAAAGTGGGCTCACCGTTCAAGGACTTGGAAAATGAGAGCAGTGGGCGCAGCAGCCTTTGTAATGCGTTCGTGCAGCACGGTCGCTGCACAAAAACTGAAAAATGGCAAATATTGATAAAAATGCATAAAATGAGAGACTGAGCGGTTGACAGTCGTGGGCCGATGAGAGATTTGTCGAAAAAAGCACCGAAAAGTGGCCCGAGGGGCCGTTTAACACATTTGCTGCACAAGTGCAGAAGGTTGCAGCGGGAGAGCCGGGCAACCAAAGCGCATGTGTCGCTTCCAACCCCCGGGTCAACCTCAGTTGATTGACTTCTCCTGTTTCCACTGCTCTCAAGAGGATGGTTGAAATCTCTTGAATGGATGGGATAGTTTGGTTGAAACTGAAGACTAGTTGTGCTGATGTGATGATTGACCCTGGTCTGAAGTAAATGTTGAAATGAATATATGTTACCTTTAAAAATCCAGTTTATTGAATGCTCTCTCTCTCTATTTCTCTTTCTCTCACACACGTTGGGTGTTTGTGTTTTACGAAGATGCTCCATAGGCATAATAATTTTCAAACTGTACAGTACAAACTCTATATTCTAACCCTAAATCTAATCCTTTCAGAAAATTTTGTGGGATTTATAAAAAAAATTCTCATTGAGGGTTGACATTTTGTGCAATGTCAGGTTTTAATATACTTTAGGAGAGATTTGGACCCACCGCATAAGGAATACCTGGAATACACAAACACACATGCACACACACACACACGTATATATTTAAATATTATGTATATATCACAATACATACATACATATTCTCATATATATTGTACAGAAATGGCCTATGTTAACATATATTTATACTTACACTCAGTTACCTATACATGTAGTAAAACTTTGTGAAATATATTATTGAATATAAAACTACCAATATATGACATTATACAGTTTTTTACAAGCACTTTGTTACTATTTTCAGAACCTTGATGTCATTTTTCACAACTCTAGACACAAAACTCACAACCAATGATCAAAATGCACATTTTTCAAAACTCTAACCCTTTTCTCAATTGCTTGCAATTGATACAATACACATAAAAAATACAATACACATAAAACTTAGATCATTTGTTTATTCAACAAAAATCCCCTGTTCAATATGACACAACTTAACATCAAAGTGCTACTATTTCAAAAGGCAATCCACACATTACATTTCAAATGAGTGTCTATTCATTTCCTTACAATGATCAGGCCAAATAGTGGAGGCAGAGGCAGAATTCTAACTGACCAACAAGACCAGGCTGTGGTCGATTTGCTTTGGGCCAGAAATGATATTTGCCTTACAGAAATTCGCCAGCATATCTTGGACAATGAAGACAAGTTCAACAATGTGGGATCCATAAGTTTGCCGACTATTGCACGCATACTAAAAAGGCACCAGGTATCTATAAAACAACTATACCGTGTGCCTTTCGAAAGAAATGGAGATGGATGTTGATGATGACCATCACAAATTCCTATGTTTGGATGAGGCAGGTTTTAATCTGGCCAAGATAAGGGGGAGAGGTTGGAATTTCATTGGCCAGCGGGAAACCATCCAGGTACCTGGACAAGGAGGGGCTAACATTACCATGTGTGCGGCTATATCAGAAGATGGTGTGGTGGGTTTCAATTTCATAGCTAATTATTTTTGCTTTCATTCAAATAAACCTATGTTGTAATTGTACAGTACTGTAGTGTTTTACATCAATATATTACAAACTTTGTTCAATGATTCCACTGTGTCTGTAGTATTCTCTCTACTACTGCTGTACTTTTACAGAGATGTATTTACTGTACATGTAGTACCATAATGAAACCTGTATCACTTATTTTGTTCTACAATATTTAATGATTGTACGAACAATGACACAGTGAAACTATCGGTTGCTTGTGTGTGGGTGATCTATTGTTATGTTTTAATGGTATTTCACAGTAAAGTTGTGTTTTGAACCAATGATTGTGCAAGTGCAAGATTTCTTTAAAGATGTGAATGCGCAAGGCAATGTTTTGAACATTAGACAGCCTGTGTTACAAGTGATAACCGTTTTGAGTTTTGTGTCTAGAGTTGTGAAAAATTACATCAAGGTTCTGAAAATAGTAGCAAAGTGATTGTAAAAAAACTGTAAGTAAATATATTGTCACATACTTTTCAAAACATGAAATGTAGCAATTCCTTATATTAAGTTACACAATATAGCCTATTAAAATATTATCAGTCATGGCATGGGACGCCGAGGTTTTGTGCAACAGGTTTTGAACAGGAATGATGCAGGCTATTATGCAGTTTTTATGAGCTGCTAAAACACTAATATCTGAACCAAATTCTCACTAGCTTAAACCAGTTTGTTGAATAAAGCGCTCTTTCTGCTAAACTTTAAATACGCTCAGACAGCTATGCTATGTTTGCAAATCTCATGCACTCATTTTGCAAAACTCTAAACACATTCTCACACTTATCATATTGTGATGTACTTTGTGCTGCAGAATGCTAAACACAAGTGGCAAAAGTTAAACACAACTAAAGCACAGTTGTCATTGTTCACACTTGTTTCTTATGATGTGATCAAAACCGACTGTTCAAAATATTAGCCAATTCAGAGTTCACAAGTGGCACAGGTGACTGAATGATGATACAAACAATAGATGGAAACTATCTGAGAAGGAGAGGAGGAAGAGTGTAAGAAGTGGAGGATGAGGAGAGAAAGAGTCAGGTTTAGAGAGTGTTATCAAGGCAGGATCTTAGGCCAGACTCAAGCCCAAAGACATGAATGGATCTCTATTTGATCCTGAACTTAGAATTGTTTATAGTATAACAGTGTTCTGTAACATGCTGTTCATTTAGAGTTTTATTTACCTTTTTTTGGCCTTTGCAGTTGTACTGCAGTATTTTTGCATTACAGTTTTTCTCGATTGCCAGCACACTAACAGACTGGACATGTTCCAATTTGCTCAGTGCTTTCTGCCAAGTCTTCACAAAAATGCCATCATTTTCCATAGGTTTAACAATGTTCTCATTCAGAAAACTCAAATTCATAATATAATTAACTCAAATATCAAAAAATGAACTCAAACAGCACACATTTATCCACGTGTGAACATTCAGTAGCAAAACTGATGAAACACTGGTCAGAATCCTAGGATGATATGCACAGGAGCAAAAGTAATTATGTGATTTGGAAAATGAATCCTGGAAGTGGGAGACAAAGAGGGATGAGGTCAAAGGTCATTTGTTCCTGATGAAATACAAAGCACTGTTTGTTCTTATGTAGTTTGCCTACAGGCTCATCTATAAGGTTTCAGTACTACTTACACATACAGTATAATTACAGAACATAGCAGCAGTACTTCAGATGAGAGAACTTTCATTATATTCCATGTACAGTAAATACTGTAGCACATGTTGTACACCCTCAAACTCATTACTGTTGAATCGATTTGTAGCCAAGTAGTCCTTACATGTAGTCTATTTGTGCAGAACTGAGAGACGACTGTCTAGGGGAGCCAGACTGTACTGTAATTGTACTGTAAAATGTATTTGATTTTGACCTGGAAGTCTGCAGTTTGCACAAGTTGGTGTGTAGTTTTGAGATTGTTTATAGTTGTGAGAAAATGGCGAATTGTTTCATGAATTGTGTGTTAACAATCAAGAAAAACTGTATCCAAGTGCTGAATATATAAAAACATTCAGAACTAGCCAATATTCAGCACAATACTAATCTTGCAGAACATACAGTAGGCCAATAAGTTGACATACTTGCAAAGACACATTGACCATTATAATACAGTGTTCGCATATATTTACAGTAGCAGACTCTAATGACTGCTAGTTGATATGTATTTGCAGAGTTATTTATTAACAGCTGTCTAAAGGGTACCATCAAAATAATCAAACTGATATTACAATAAAAAAAGTACAAAACAAATGTGTTATATTACACATTCATCTGATCTGATATCTGATCTATGGCTGCTTGAGAGAATTTTATTATTATTATTATTATTATTATTATTATTATAATTACTCCTTATAAGTGGTCTTTGACTGCTTTAAGTAAAGTAGCATCAGATTTTTATAATGCATTATGCATTCATTATAATGCCTTAAGATTACCCTTATAATGTATTATAAATACGGGCTTCATACTAGAAAGTGTTACAGAATTTGTTAGTTTCAACTGTATTTAAATAATTCAAAAATCACTTTGTTTATAAAATCTGTATCCCAATAGAATTACACATTATATGCCAGTTTAAGAGCCAGAGATATGCCATAGGCTATGCCAAAGAAATTACAAATTGACACCTTTGATTTTTAACACTGTTCCTTAACCCCGGATTATTGTCGTTGTAATCTCTGATTTTAACCCCAGGCAGAAGACCTTTATAGTCTGATTAGTCCACTAGCTAAACCAAAACAATTAGTCCAGTTCGTAAAAATAAATTCAAGAAATGTGCAAAAAATATTTTTCAAGAAATGTGCTTAAGCAATCAAGAAAATCTGTCACAGTACAGTCAGCAACATATAAAATATAGTAAAGTGACGTGGCCAAATATGGTTCCTGGGTTGTTTCTGACCCTGTACAATACCTCCTATGTAAAGTAAAACAATGCTAAAAAAAAAGAACAATTCACAATAAAATCCTATAATTGCAACATAAACTGAACACTTATCATAACAACAACTTGAAGAGTAACTGGACTAATTTGGTTTTATGACTGTAAAAATAGGAGGAGTTGCTAAGTTCTCTAGATAGCTGTACTGTATAGGCTGTGAAGCATGTAATAAATTATTTATGCATTATATGATAAAACACAAAAAAATGTCAGGTAACCTAAAATATGCTGCACGTGGTTTAAATAAAAAATTTGTAAATATACATTGTTAGTGTGTGTGTGTGTGTGTGTGTGTGTGTGTGTGTGTGTGTGTGTGTGTGTGTGTGTGTGTGTGTGTGTGTGTGTGTGTGTGTGTGTGTGTAAAAATGTGTGTGTACTGTATTGTAAAAATGTATGTTCTCACAGTTTGGATATTCTCACAGTTTTGCAGGGGCCACTGATTATCTTGTTTTATGAGGTGTATAGACAGTGGCATCTGGATATGCTTGTACCTCAACATTCCCTATGTAAAAAGTACACTTGGGATAAAGAAATGTTGACTAAAGGTTGAGTACACTGAGTCTAATTGCATTTGAACAATGATTACTGTAAAGTATTTTCATGAAAGCAATTTTTTTTAATCATATACATTTTTGAATAATAATACTTTTGACCATATTGCAATGTTAGAATATACAAGACAAAAATAAATAAATAAGTATAACCAGCATTTACCCTTAAGACATATTTTTCAAAATACAACACATTTATCAAATTTTCTTAAATAGTCTACTGTTAACTGAAGAACAATGCAATATATTTATATACTAGCTAATATTACCCCATACCATTATTTGAGTGATAGAAAATACTATATACCATGTAATAAGAAAATGCATTTGCTGTTTATTAATTTGGTTACAGCATGTCTTGTTGGAACTCTCATGTGTGCTGGATATATATGTTTAAAGGATCTATAGGAAGAGCCTTAATATTTTAGACATAATAATGAAGCATGTTGCTCGGAGCAAACTGGATTCAATCTTTAGTACCCCTGAAGTTGCCGTGGTTGATGTGGTTCCTTTAGTTAATGTGCTTGCTGTAATTGCTGTAGCTGCTGCAGGAGTGACAGTTGTAGCTAAAGCTGTAATAAACGCACAATCAAATTACCTGGATATCCCTTTAAACCTTATGTAGCCATTATCTTCTGGTCTACGGATTTGTATTTCCACAGCATAAAGGTTCTTAAAAAAGTTCTTATGGATTTATGAATGAACTGCTCATTTTAAAATGTTCCTAGTCTACTTACATTTGTTGACCTTCGTTTCAAACATTAGAAATGCTTGGCATAACTTACGTTAAAACTACAATAAGTAAATTAACAGCACAGAACATGATGGTCTCAAGATGTGCATTTAAGACACGATGCAGTAACATAAAATAACAGTGCTTCCTCTGCCATGTTGCCATCAACTAAAAAGTTACCATTCAATGTGAACAGCCCCTTGAGATGACTGCATACTTGTTTCTCTGATGCATAAGTTGTACAGACATCATTATATTAATAGAAAGGTAACAGGTATAGAAGATTATAAATCTACTGAGTATTAGAGCTTACCTGAACCATTGACTAAAATTGATTGAGGAATCATATTCAGTTGATTGACTTCTCCTGTTTCCACTGCTCTCAAGAGGATGGTGGAAATCTCTTGAATGGATGGGATAGTTTGGTTGAAACTGAAGACTAGTTGTGCTGATGTGATGATTGACCCTGGTCTGAAGTAAATGTTGAAATGAATATATGTTACCTTTAAAAATCCAGTTTATTGGATGCTCTCTCTCTCTATTTCTCTTTCTCTCACACACGTTGGGTGTTTGTGTTTTACGAAGATGCTCCATAGGCATAATAATTTTCAAACTGTACAGTACAAACTCTATATTCTAACCCTGAAAATCTAATCCTTTCAGAAAATTTTGTGGGATTTATAAAAAAAAATTCTCATTGAGGGTTGAAATTTTGTCTATGCAACGTCAGGTTTTACTATCCTTTAGGAGACATCCATCATTGACCCACGGCATAAGGAATACCTGAAATACACAAGCACACATGTGCGCGCGCACACACACACACACATGCAGACAGCATGCATATATAAATAAGCAGCATTGCAATGTACTGTATTTACCTGAATCCTTGGACAATCACTTTGAGGAAGTTAGCATACTTGGGTCTATAGACTGCTTCAAGCTGGATCAGATATCAAACAATTGCAGACATCAGTAAAAATATCTCAGTGTAATTAATAAAATGCCTAATTTAATAAAAAAGTATCTTGTGTTACAGTAAATACAATTAATGGATTTTAACTCACCTCATCCCTGACAAGCTTAGCCCTATTCTTGTGCTCTGCAGAGTTTACATCTTTTAGTGCATCTATAAATGTGTCTGTAGAGCGAAACTCCAGATCTGTAAGCACCCCAGATATTAAGTTTGCAGAAGTTTTTCCAAAAGATGTAGACGTTGTAGAAGCTGTAGATACTGTAACATTTGTCGATGCTGTAGATGCTGGAGAATGTGTAATGGCTGTAGAATCTGTAGAAGGAATGACCGTTGTAGCACTAGTGGTGAATGTGTCAAAGGTTGATGAAGAGGAACTGACTGAAACCAAGGTAGAAGCTGTTGATTGTTGTGCTTTCGTGGTAATTGTCGCACTACTGTTGGATATTCCAGATAGAGTTGTTGGGACTCTGGAAGAACCTGTTGGTATTGAAAGTGTTGGTGTTGTGGATGTTTCAACTGTACTAATAGTTGTACTTTGAAAAGCAGTTGAAGAGAGAGTGGCCGGAGTGGACAGTGTTGTTTCTGATGCTGTTGTGGTATCTGCTGAACTGGTGGTGGAAGTTCCAGCAAGAGGTGTCATGACTATTGAGGATTTTCAGGTTAGGTCAACATTGACAAATAAATAAATTAATTAATTAATAAATAGATAGATAAATAAAGTCACTGTATCATGTTCAGTTAATTAATAGTTCAGCTAATACTACATTTATTTTGTACTTTCATTACTTCTGTAAGACTGTACATTCAACCCTCTATGCACACCTTAGCAAAAGAATCGCCATTGGCTAGTACATTTTTTTGTTTACTCACCAGACTGATATACTGTTTATATATAGCTACATAGTGTATATACACCAATCAGGCATAACATTATGACCACTGACAGGTGAAGTGAATAACACTGAGTATCTCTTCATCACGGCACCTGTTAGTGGGTGGCATATATTGCGCAGCAAGTGAACATTTTGTCCTCACAGTTGATAAAACTGGAAAGGAAAAATGGACACGCATTGTTTGTGCTGTGGTTTTTGCTGTTGTTTTAAATTATTTGTTGTTTTGAATGCAGCATTTCAAAGGAGATATTGAGTTTCACTCAGGTTAAGCCACTAATAAGTGGCTAGTTTAATACTAGATTAAATACACATGCAAACATAAAGAATAATTCAGACAAATTAAATATGCTTTGTTGAATTCAGTTGCATTGTTCATGCTTATTATGTAAAAAGTCTGGTGAGTGAAATAGTAAGCCAATTGTGGCTCAAGCTGAATGGTGTCCAGAGGGTTGCCTGTTGAATGGAAAATTGGTAAAAGACGTACCTATTCCATCAGTTGTTGTAGATGTTTCTGCTACACCAGTGGTGGATGTTTCAGCAGGAGTTGATGTGATTGTGGGAGTCTCTGTTGTTGTAGATGTTTCTGCTACACCAGTGGTGGATGTTTCAGCAGGAGTTGATGTGATTGTGGAGAGCTCTATTGTTGTAGATGTTTCTGCTGCACCAGTAGTGGATGTTTCAGCAGGAGTTGTTGTGATTGTGGGAGTCTCTGTTTTTGTAGATGTTTCTGCTACACCAGTGGTGGATGTTTCAGCAGGAGTTTTTGTGATTGTGGAGGGCTCTGTTGTTGTAGTTGTTTCTGGTGAAATAGTCGTTGATGTTTCAGTAGCACTTGTTGTGATTGTGGTAGTCTCTGTTGTTGTATATGTTTCTGCTGCACTAGTGGTGGATGTTTCCGCAGGAGTTGTTGTGATTTTGGGGGTCTCTGTTGTTGTAGATATTTCTGGTGTAATAGTCGTTGATGTTTCAGTAGCATTTGTTGTGATTGTGGGTGTCTCTGTTATTGTAGATGTTTCTGGTGCACTAGTGGTGAATGTTTCAGTAGCACTTGTTGTGATTGTGGAAGTCTCTGTTGTTGTAGATGTTTCTGCTGCACTAGTTGTGGATGTTTCAGCAGGAGTTGTTGTGATTGTGGAGGGCTCTGTTGTTGTAGATGTTTCTGCTACACCAGTGGTGGATGTTTCAGCAGGAGTTGATGTGATTGTGGAGAACTCTATGGTTGTAGATGTTTCTGCTGCACTAGTGATAGATGTTTCTGCAGGAGTTGTTGTGATTGTGGGAGTCTCTGTTGTTGTAGATGTTTCTGCTACACCAGTGGTGGATGTTTCAGCAGGAGTTTTTGTGATTGTGGAGGGCTCTGTTGTTGTAGATGTTTCTGCTACACCAGTGGTGGATGTTTCAGCAGGAGTTTTTGTGATTGTGGAGGGCTCTGTTGTTGTAGATGTTTCTGCTACACCAGTGGTGGATGTTTCAGCAGGAGTTTTTGTGATTGTGGAGGGCTCTGTTGTTGTAGTTGTTTCTGGTGAAATAGTCGTTGATGTTTCGGTAGCATTTGTTGTGATTGTGGGTGTCTCTGTTATTGTAGATGTTTCTGGTGCACTAGTGGTGAATGTTTCAGTAGCACTTGTTGTGATTGTGGAAGTCTCTGTTGTTGTAGATGTTTCTGCTGCACTAGTTGTGGATGTTTCAGCAGGAGTTGTTGTGATTGTGGGAGTCTCTGTTGTTGTAGATGTTTCTGCTACACCAGTGGTGGATGTTTCAGCAGGAGTTGATGTGATTGTGGAGAACTCTATGGTTGTAGATGTTTCTGCTGCACTAGTGATAGATGTTTCTGCAGGAGTTGTTGTGATTGTGGGAGTCTCTGTTGTTGTAGATGTTTCTGCTACACCAGTGGTGGATGTTTCAGCAGGAGTTGATGTGATTGTGGAGAACTCTATGGTTGTAGATGTTTCTGCTGCACTAGTGATAGATGTTTCTGCAGGAGTTTTTGTGATTGTGGAGGGCTCTGTTGTTGTAGTTGTTTCTGGTGAAATAGTCGTTGATGTTTCAGTAGCACTTGTTGTGATTGTGGTAGTCTCTGTTGTTGTATATGTTTCTGCTGCACTAGTGGTGGATGTTTCCGCAGGAGTTGTTGTGATTTTGGGGGTCTCTGTTGTTGTAGATATTTCTGGTGTAATAGTCGTTGATGTTTCAGTAGCATTTGTTGTGATTGTGGGTGTCTCTGTTATTGTAGATGTTTCTGCTGCACTAGTTGTGGATGTTTCAGCAGGAGTTGTTGTGATTGTGGAGGGCTCTGTTGTTGTAGATGTTTCTGCTACACCAGTGGTGGATGTTTCAGCAGGAGTTGTTGTGATTGTGGGAGTCTCTGTTGTTGTAGATGTTTCTGCTACACCAGTGGTGGATGTTTCAGCAGGAGTTGATGTGATTGTGGAGGGCTCTGTTGTTGTAGATGTTTCTGCTACACCAGTGGTGGATGTTTCAGCAGGAGTTTTTGTGATTGTGGAGGGCTCTGTTGTTGTAGATGTTTCTGGTGAAATAGTCGTTGATGTTTCAGTCGCACTTGTTGTGATTGTGGGTGTCTCTGTTATTGTAGATGTTTCTGGTGCACCAGTGGTGAATGTTTCAGTAGCACTTGTTGTGATTGTGGAAGTCTCTGTTGTTGTAGATGTTTCTGCTGCACTAGTTGTGGATGTTTCAGCAGGAGTTGTTGTGATTGTGGGAGTCTCTGTTGTTGTAGATGTTTCTGCTACACCAGTGGTGGATGTTTCAGCAGGAGTTGATGTGATTGTGGAGAACTCTATGGTTGTAGATGTTTCTGCTGCACTAGTGATAGATGTTTCTGCAGGAGTTGTTGTGATTGTGGGGGTCTCTGTTGTTGTAGATGTTTCTGGTGAAATAGTCGTTGATGTTTCAGTCGCACTTGTTGTGATTGTGGGAGTCTCTGTTGTTGTAGATGTTTCTGCTGCACTAGTGATAGATGTTTCTGCAGGAGTTGTTGTGATTGTGGAGGGCTCTGTTGTTGTAGATGTTTCTGGTGAAATAGTCGTTGATGTTTCAGTCGCGCTTGTTGTGATTATGGGAGTCTCTGTTGTTGTAGATGTTTCTGCTACACCAGTGGTGAATGTTTCAGCAGTAGTTGTGATTGTGGAAGTCTCTGTTGTTGTAGATGTTTCAGCTGCACTAGTTGTGGATGTTTCAGCAGGAGTTGTTGTGATTGTGGGAGTCTCTGTTGTTGTAGATGTTTCTGCTACACCAGTGGTGGATGTTTCAGCAGGAGTTGATGTGATTGTGGAGAACTCTATGGTTGTAGATGTTTCTGCTGCACTAGTGATAGATGTTTTTGCAGGAGTTGTTGTGATTGTGGGGGTCTCTGTTGTTGTAGATGTTTCTGGTGAAATAGTCGTTGATGTTTCAGTCGCACTTGTTGTGATTGTGGGAGTCTCTGTTGTTGTAGATGTTTCTGCTACACCAGTGGTAGATGTTTCAGCAGGAGTTGTTGTGATTGTGGGAGTCTCTGTTGTTGTAGATATTTCTGCTGCACTAGTGATAGATGTTTCTGCAGGAGTTGTTGTGATTGTGGGAGTCTCTGTTGTTGTAGTTGTTTCTGGTGAAATAGTCGTTGATGTTTCAATAGCATTTGTTGTGATTGTGGGTGTCTCTGTTATTGTAGATGTTTCTGGTGCACTAGTGGTGGATGTTTCCGCAGGAGTTGTTGTGATTGTGGTAGTCTCTGTTGTTGTAGATGTTTCTGCTGCACTAGTGGTGGATGTTTCCGCAGGAGTTGTTGTGATTGTGGGTGTCTCTGTTATTGTAGATGTTTCTGGTGCACTAGTGGTGGATGTTTCCGCAGGAGTTGTTGTGATTGTTGGAGTCTCTGTTGTTGTAGATGTTTCTGCTGCACCAGTAGTGGAGGTTTCCGCAGGAGTTGTTGTGATTGTGGAGAGCTCTGTTGTTGTAGTTGTTTCTGCTGCAATAGTGGTGGATGTTTCCGCAGGAGTTGTTGTGATTGTGGGGGTCTCTGTTGTTGTAGATATTTCTGGTGTAATAGTCGTTGATGTTTCAGTAGCACTTGTTGTGATTGTGGGTGTCTCTGTTATTGTAGATGTTTCTGGTGCACTAGTGGTGAATGTTTCAGCACAAGTTGTTGTGATTGTTGGAGTCTCTGTTGTTGTAGATGTTTCTGCTGCACCAGTAGTGGAGGTTTCCGCAGGAGTTGTTGTGATTGTGGAGAGCTCTGTTGTTGTAGTTGTTTCTGCTGCAATAGTGGTGGATGTTTCCGCAGGAGTTGTTGTGATTGTGGGGGTCTCTGTTGTTGTAGATATTTCTGGTGTAATAGTCGTTGATGTTTCAGTAGCACTTGTTGTGATTGTGGGTGTCTCTGTTATTGTAGATGTTTCTGGTGTAATAGTCGTTGATGTTTCAGTAGCACTTGTTGTGATTGTGGGTGTCTCTGTTATTGTAGATGTTTCTGGTGCACTAGTGGTGAATGTTTCAGTAGCACTTGTTTTGATTGTGGAAGTCTCTGTTGTTGTAGTTGTTTCTGCTGCACTTGTGGTAGATGTTTCAGCAGGAGTTTTTGCATTTGTGTGAGTCTCTGTTGTTGAAGATATTTCTGCAACACCAGTGATGGATGTTTTCGCAGGAGTTTTTGCGTTTGTGGGAGTCTCTGTTGTTGAAGATGTTTCTGGTGAACTAGTCGTTGATGTTTCAGTAGCACTCGTTGTGATTGTGGAGGGCTCTGTTGTTGTAGATGTTTCTGCTGCACTAGTGATGGATGTTTCAGCAGGAGTTTTTGCATTTGTGGGAGTCTCTGTTGTTGAAGATGTTTCTGCAGTGCCAGTGATGGATTTTTCCGCAGGAGTTTTTGCATTTGTGGGAGTCTCTGTTGTTGAAGATGTTTCTGCAGCACCAGTGATAGATGTTTCCACAGGAGTTTTTGTGATTGTGGAAGTATCTGTTGTTGTAGATGTTTCTGCTCTACTAGTGGTAGATGTTTCAGCAGGAGCTGTTGTGATTGCGGAAGACTTTGTTGTTGCTGTTGTTGTTGCAGCAGGAATTGTTATGTCTGATAAATATTCTGTTGTTGGTTCATAAGAAAATGTTTTTTCAGTTTAGATGGCACTCACAAAAGCAATGACAAAAAATAAATAAATAAATAAATAAATAAATAAAAAAATTAAACAACTGTGTGTAAATTTTGTACTTGTGTTTTTACAAATTATTTATGAAAAACTATAGTCTAAACGAAACCATGTCTAATCTGACCATTGTCCAGTTGGTACAATGTCTCAGACATGTACAAAACAAGATCAAGATTTTTTAAAAATATACCTTTATCATTAACTGTGATGGAAGTTATGTTCAGAACATTAAGAGTTTCAATTTCATTCAGTAATGTTTCTGCAACTTGGAGTTCTGATGGGAGATTCTCTGTAAAGTTGAAAACGATGTATGTTGTGGTAATGACCGACCCAGCTCTGGAATTAAATTTTCAGAAACAATCTCATACTGTATTCATACTGGGTATTTGTGTTTTATGAGGACTCTTCATCAACATATTGAATTTTATACTGTACAAACTTTAAACTCTCCTAACTCTAACCACCCTTAAACATAACCCTTATAGAAAGAATTCTGCATTTAAAAAAAAAACATATATAATTTAATATGATTTATACTATCAAATATCAATATCAAACCTTTCTAATTTGAATATTCTTGTAGGTACATTTGGTCTTCACATTGGGAATACCTGGACCACACACACACACACACACACACAATATGCAACATTAAAATATTCTATATTTACCTGAAACTTAAGCCAAGAACTCCTATGAAGGAAGGATATTTCAATTTGTAGATTGTCTCAATCTGTATCAAATTAACATGCAGTTCCAATGAGTACATTTAATTTGATATGATATGTTTTTATGACTGAACTTAATGTAAAATGTAAATGTAAAATGTCTTAGTAGTGAATCAGTAAAGTGGGTTTTAACTCACCTTATTCTTAACATGCTTAGCCCTATCCTGGAAAGCCTGAGATTTTGAATCACTGTATTCAGGTATGAATGTGTCTGAAGAGTGGAGCTCAATCACTGTCCAAGAAACATTGGCAGGTACTCTAAGTGCAGTGGTTGTGAAAGAGGATGATGGTGATGATGTTGAGTCTGTTATTGTGGATTGAATTGCTGCATTTTCTGTGCTTGCTGAAACAGTTATATTTTATACATTAACATTTGACATATTAGTTAATCAAAGAATTGTTTTGTTTTTATAGACATATTTTATCATACTTAATAAATTGATTCATAAGTTGATTGTTTTCATAAGGAATTACACTGATTCACCTACCGAACAAAATATATAAAATAATAAAAGAATATTTGTTCATCTTGGAAAGAGTCCAGTGGTGATAAGAGTCTGCAAGGAAATATATTATTGAAGAGTTAATGTGTGTTTATATATATATATATATATATATATATATATATATATATATATATATATATATTGAAATGATTTGAAAATTCTTAGAGAACTCCCAGAGAACTCGACAGCATGTCAGCGTAGCACTGATGTATGGCTTTTTCCTTGTGTAACAGAGATTTAAGTTGCATTTTGGTGCAATGACCGTGTTAAGTGACAATGGATTTCCAAAGTACTCCTAAGCCAATGTTACTATATTTATCACACTAGCATAATGGTTTCTCATAACCAATCCTGGAACAGGTATTTTATACTGAACACACTGATTAGTAATCTACTGTTGCTTGAGTGGTTCCAATTTCTCACTTCTTCTGAATCACCTGTGGGCATTTCTACCTCTTAAATAGCATGCAGTAATGTCCTGGTGTTTTTATCCCCTTCAATAAATTAAAAGAAGCTAAATGGAATGTCCTATGGCAGATACCGTAAAGATTTGTTTCTCACTTTTTCTTTTTTGTATTAGAACCGTCTAAAGTGTCTGTTTTTCGCAGTTACACAACTGTTAAAAATACTTTTAAATTTTTCCATATATACTTCGTTTTAGGTCATTCACCAATTTATATCTCATGGTTTTCATTAATTTCCTCATTTTAATAAGACAGTAATGGCAATATTCATAATCTGGCCAAAATTTGATAAAATGCTTACTTGTTTATGAATAAATCTGAGTTTGCCTATATTATTTTATGGATATTACAAAACTATGTTCACTTCCTTTGTGGAAAATAAAATAAAAAATAACAATAAAAGTTACAAAACAAACATACCTTTATTTTAATTATGATTTAATTATGATTAACTAATTATGATTATGACACGGGAATTGTCAAAGATTTGTCACATCCTAAAACCTGATCACACTGGCTTCCTTTAAAACTCATTCTAATATTCTGATTTATTATCTTATTTATTTTTGAAAGCAGTTGTGCTGCTTAATTTTTTTTTTTCATTAAAAAAAAACACTTTCCAAACAAATAAAAAGCAAACACACACACACACACACATACACTGTCACCAGTTTAAGTACACCTGTTCAACTGCTAATTTAATAACAATCACATGGCAGCAACATCTCAATTCATTTAGTATTTTAATTTAATTTAGTAAAACTGTTGCAAAATGTTTTGCCGCAATTAAACTATAATTTATATTATAAATATAATTATTACAAATATATTTAGTGTAATGAAATGTCCTTACCAATGCTTGAGCAGGTATTTTATTCTGAACACACTGACTAGTAATCTGCTGTTTCTTCAGTTGCTCCAGTTTCTCACTTCTTCTCAATCACCTGTGGCAATGTTTACCTCTTAAATAGCATGCAGTAATGTCCTGGCACCCCCCCCCCCCCACCACCACCACCACTGAAATTGTAGAAGCTAAATGGAATGTCCGTATGGCAGATTCTCTGAGGATTTGTTTCTCACACTTTAGAGCTGTCTAAAGTGTCTAATGTAAATATAATTGAACATTTTTTACTTTATTCTTGATTGTCATTTATCGTTTTCATTGATTTCAGAATTTCAATCAAACATTATTGACGTTATTTAAAAAATTTGGTCTAGTTTAAATGGATAGGACAAGTTCTTGTAATACTTGCATACACAGTAACAATATTGAATAAATCAATATTTTCTTGATGTTATCTCATGGATATTAGAAAACAATGATATAGTGAGTTTAACCTTCTGTAAAAAGGTCTTGAAAAAGAGATTGCCATGTGAATAGACTAGATGTAAATATGTAGATAAATATTCCATCTTTTTTTGTTTAAAAGTAATGTTTAATGCTGTGAAATGCACAAAGTGTTTTATGTCTATAAAGTTTATTTTAGGCAAGTCGTGTGGTGATTTGAGAAGGTTGATTTGATCCAACATATGCTCAACTCACTGTCTGCCGCTGGCCTCTTGGTCAAAACAAAAACCTGAATTTAACAAACATAAAATGTTCCAAACATAGTTGAGAATTCTGATAAACTGACGGACAAGGGAAATTCTGGGAAATTGCTGGGAAAGTTCCCTTCTTCTCGGCAGACCCCCAATCTGCCCGGGCCCATTTGCACCTGCATAACCAGATGCTATAACACTGTTGCCTAAGTTGCCACAGCTATGCTGAGCTGTCATTATTTATTCCATGCACTAACTTGTGCTTTTGATAATTCATTGCTTATATACATATTGTTATGGTAATGAGGGACAGGAGACTGGAATAACAGGAGAACATGGTTTATGAAGGCACAAGCAGAGGAGCAAGTAGTGAATAGTGAGGATATGGTGCTGGAGGTTGGAGAGATGAGTTGATCCGGAGGGTAGGAACACAAGACGCTGGAGCTAGCTGACAAACACACACACACGATGGAGACAGGAAGACGCTGGAGATCGCTGGAGAGAGGTAATCAGGGTAATAGGTTAGTCCTTAGATTTAGCAGGTAGGTACTGACCTAGTTGCGAACGAAACCGGACGGTGACTGAGTGTGTGTGTGTAGTTTTGGTAGGAGTGGTTGATTGCACGTGGATGAGGAGCAGGTGGGTGTGATTAGTATTCCGGTGAGGGTGTGTGCTGTGATTGGTTGGTGTTGGAGCCTGGCGTGTCTGTTACAGTACCCCCCTCCCCACGGCCTGCTCCTGAGGGCCAGGGACCTCGACGACGTGGTGGACGTCCTCTTCACTAGGGAGCAGGTCTGTCAGGGTGGTTGGAATGGAAGGTGCCTAGCAGGTTCGGATCCAGGATGTCGTTGCGTGGGACCCATGAGCGTTCCTCTGGACCATATCCTTACCTTGCTGTCCACCATGACGCCGGGAGTCCAGCATGTCATGAACCTTGTAGGCAGCTCCATCGTCAAGGATGAGTGGCAGGGGGGCTTTGGATACGCCAGGCTCTGTGGAAAGGGAGACAGAAGGATGGTGAGGTTTAAGGAGTGACACATGGAATGTGGGGTGGATCCGATACTCAAGGGGAAGGTTGAGTTTGAAAGTGACTGGGTTGATCTGCTCTGCGATGGTGAATGGGCCAATGATTCTGGGACTCAGTTTGTGGCATGGTAGATGCAGGCGGATGTCTCAGGTTGACAGCCAGACCTTCTGTCCAGGTTGGTAAGCTGGGGCTTCAGAGCGGCGAAGGTCGGCTGTCATCCTGCGTCTATGTAGGGCCCATTGTAACTGGTGGTTGGCCGCGTCCCAGACCCTCTCACTCTCTCGGAACCAGTAGTCGACCGATGGAATGTCAGAGGGTTCTCCTGACCATGGTAAGAGTGGTGGCTGGTAGCCGAGTACGCTCTGGAATGGAGTGAGTCCGGTGGTAGGCTGTCGTAGGGAGTTCGGTGCGTACTCGGCCCACCATTTAGTATTAGTATTTAGGATTAGTATTCCGGAGAGGGTGTGCGCTGTGATTGGTTGGTGTTGAAGCCTGGCGTGTTTGTTACATATATATATATATATATATATATATATATATATAAATATATATTCACCTTTCATAAAAAAGTGCCTTTAGTTTAACTTCCTTTATGCAACACTGGTTATATGGGACACAACTTTGAACAAGGGGAATTAGAAAACACAAAAGTCAAAACAAATAGTTCACCCAAACTGTGGAACACAAAGGATGGTATTTTTAAGAGTCAGTTGACTTTAATTGGTTTAATTATCATATCTGGAATGACATGAGGGTGAGTAAATGTGTCACATGTAGGTTGCAGCAGGGTGTAGTAAAAGCTGAATTTAGGCGCAGCAGTTTTTACTGACTGAACTCAAATGAAAACAAAACACTAATTATTACAAGCACAAACAGAACAACCAACATAATAACAATAATGGACAAACTAAAGCACAAAGTGAGGACTAGGTATACAAAACTAGTGAGGGGCGAAACAGAACAGGTGTGACTAAAGCCGAGAACAGACTACACAACTGTCAGGCCGATTATGAAAGAAATTTGGTTTTGATGACAGATGGGGTTTGCTCCAGTTGGACTCAGTTGCTGTTTGCAATTGGCAGAAAAAGTCACATAATGTGCAAGTGCATGTTGTGTTTATATTATAATCTTAAAATTACAATGCAGAGGAGATGCGCTCAGTCAAACATCATTCAGCATTGATTTTGAAATTTTGTCTCTTTTTTTGATGCCTCTTGTTGTGATTAATTTTTTGTATTTCTTTTAAGTTATTATTACAAGATAAATAGTTTAAGACTATTCCTTTTTTCTCTGCTGTCAAACGTAAAATAGGCTCAATTTTGTCAGTGATTTCTCTTATTTTAAAGATATTATCAATAATTATTTTATTGTCATCTTGCATGAAAGCAAAAGTTTAAATAAATAAATAAAAGAATTAGCCTGCAGGCATTACAGATTAAAGGCTAATTCTATTTTTTCTAAACTTTTTACTTTTTCTTGAACTTTGTTATGAAGAATATTTAAATAAACTTCTTAACAAATAGGTTATTTGTCATAAATTTTCTTCATAAGCAATATATCTACATAACGAATAAACATTATTCTGCTTCAAAAAAAAAAAAAACCTTTTTGGCTAGTCATTAAGTCAAGTCACCTTTATTTATATGGCGCTTTAAACAAAAAAGATTGAATTAGAGCAACTGAACAACATCAATTAGGAAAACAGTGTGTCAAAAATGCAAAATGGCATTTAAAAGCAGTTCATCGTTGAATTCAGTGATGTCATCATTCATCTCAGTTCAGTTTAAATAGTATTTGTGCAATCGTCTGCAATCAAGTAAATGATGTCATTGTAAATGAAGTGTCCCCAACTAAGCAAGCCAGAGGTGACAGTGGCAAGGAACCGAAACTCCATTGTTGACAGAATGGTGAAAAAAACCTTGGGAGAAACCAGGGAATTTGCTGCAGCCTGGAATTGAACTGCTGGTTTCGTCCGGCCAGAGAAGAACTGGCCATCCGAAACCAGCAGTTCAATTCCAGGCTGCAGCAAAGTCAGATTGTGCAAAGAATCATCTGTTTCCTGTGGTTCTGTCCCGGTGGTCATCAGACAAGGTGAGGCAAGGTCTTTACAGGGAATCTGTCTCTGGGCCTCATCTTATTGTCCTGGTCTCTGCCGTCTTTCAGTGCAGTATGTCAATTTCTTGAGCATATTCTTGAGCATACTGATATTGAGAATTAGTTGGCATGTAGTTACAGAGTTGCTTATAGTCGATTGATTAAGGGGACCATCAAAATAAAATGTAACCATATAAAACATATAATTTGTTTTCAGTTGGGGTATTAAGCTCACATCACTTAATTAACATTAGCTCCACAGGAAACACTCAAATAATATTCAATATCTAACCACTCACAAACTGTAGTAAGATACTGTGCAGATCTTAAATAAACAATATCAAGATATGATACAGTCCAATATACTGTAAATGAAGTAGATTTAATATGGTGTTCATTGTGTGTTATAAATAATCATACTCTTAAACTTATAACCACAAATACAAAAGTATTAAGGTGTATTATAATTGTTGTTATGATTATTCATGAGTTGATATAACACATTATAAGGTTTTATAATGTATTATGGATTCATTATAATGCTTTAAGAATACCCTTATAGTGTATTATAAATACAGGCTTCATAGAAAGTGTTACCACAAATTCTATTAAATACACTATATCTGCACTCTAATCACAATCAGGTTATATTCTACACAATCAATCAATATTTTGTTTAGGCCTACTGTATGTTCTGCAAGAGTAGTATTGTGCTGAATATTGGATAGTTCTGAATGTTTTTATATATTCAGCACTTGGATACAGTTTTTCTAGATTGTTAACACACAATTCATGAAACAATTCACCATTTTCTCACAACTATAAACAATCTCAAAACTACACACCAACTTGTGCAAACTGCAGACTGGTCAAAATCAAATACATTTTACAGTACAATTACAATACAGTCTGGCTCCCCTAGACAGTCGTCTCTCAGTTCTGCACAAATAGACTACATGTAAGGACTACTTGGCTACAAATCGATTCAACAGTAATGAATTTGAGGGGGTAAAACATGTGCTACAGTATTTACTGTACATGGAATATAATGAAAGTTCTCTCATCTGAAGTACTGCTGCTATGTTCTGTAATTATACTGTATGTGTAAGTAGTACTGAAACCTTATAGATGAGCCTGTAGGCAAACTACATAAGAACAAACAGTGCTTTGTATTTCATCAGGAACAAATGACCTTTGACCTCATCCCTCTTTGTCTCCCACTTCCAGGATTCATTTTCCAAAACACATAATTACTTTTGCTCCTGTGCATATCATCCTAAGATTCTGACCGGTGTTTCATCAGTTTTGCTACTGAATGTTCACACGTGGATAAATGTGTGCTGTTTGAGTTCATTTTTTGATGCTTGAGTTAATTATATTATGAATTTGAGTTTTCTGAATGAGAACATTGTTAAACCTATGGAAAATGATGGCATTTTTGTGTAGAGTTTGGCAGAAAGCACTGAGCAAATTGGAACATGTCCAGTCTGTTAGTGTGCTAGCAATCGAGAAAAACTGTAATGCAAAAATACTGCAGTACAACTGCAAAGGCCAAAAAAAGGTAAATAAAACTCTAAATGAACAGCATGTTACAGAACACTGTTATACTGTAAACAATTCTAAGTTCAGGATCAAATAGAGATCCATTCATGTCTTTGGGCTTGAGTCTGGCCTAAGATCCTGCCTTGATAACACTCTCTAAACCTGACTCTTTCTCTCCTCATCCTCCACTTCTTACACTCTTCCTCCTCTCCTTCTCAGATAGTTTCCATCTATTGTTTGTATCATCATTCAGTCACCTGTGCCACTTGTGAACTCTGAATTGGCTAATATTTTGAACAGTCGGTTTTGATCACATCATAAGAAACAAGTGTGAACAATGACAACTGTGCTTTAGTTGTGTTTAACTTTTGCCACTTGTGTTTAGCATTCTGCAGCACAAAGTACATCACAATATGATAAGTGTGAGAATGTGTTTAGAGTTTTGCAAAATGAGTGCATGAGATTTGCAAACATAGCATAGCTGTCTGAGCGTATTTAAAGTTTAGCAGAAAGAGCGCTTTATTCAACAAACTGGTTTAAGCTAGTGAGAATTTGGTTCAGATATTAGTGTTTTAGCAGCTCATAAAAACTGCATAATAGCCTGCATCATTCCTGTTCAAAACCTGTTGCACAAAACCTCGGCGTCCCATGCCATGACTGATTATATTTTAATAGGCTATATTGTGTAACTTAACATAAGGAATTGCTACATTTCATGTTTTGAAAAGTATGTGACAATATATTTACTTATAACGTCATGTATGTAGTTTTATATTCAATAATACATTTCACAAAGTTTTACTACATGTATAGGTACTGAGTGTAAGTATAAATATATGTTAACATAGTCCATTTCTGTACAATATATATGAGAATATGTATGTATATATTGTGATATATACATAATATTTAAATATATACGTGTGTGTGTGTGTGTGTGTGTGTGTGTGTGTGTGTGTGTGTGTGTGTGTGTGTGTGTGTGTGTGTGTGTGTGTGTGTGTGTGTGTGTGTGTGTTAGCATGACTTTAAAAGACATCCACTTGTCCATCCACTTAGCCTAATATTTTTATATTTTTTTCAGGACATTTTTATTATTCATTACACATATTTTCATAAGCCTATGAAATGTGTAACTAATATGCAAGCCATAAAGTGAGATAAAATGTTATGAATATGTTTCAGCTTTATGTAAACATGTTAGCTCATACAAGAGAAATAATTCAATATAGCTATTACATAAAAGGAGTTTTTTGTTTTTATTGCTCTTTATTTTTATAGCAATATTTACATGGTGCATGCATTTATTGCAGTATATATTTAAAACTATCCCTTTTATGGAAATGTATCATTAATATATTGCATTATATTTTCCAGTTTATTCACATGTATTTTTGTTTCTGTAAGTGCAGTGCATTCTCAGAGACTGTAGATCCTAATTCAGAGTGAATGAGTTATGAGTAAGGTGTCTGGTAAAGTGGGAGGAGGTTGACTGTCAGTTTGTTGGTTGTCACAAAAAGTGCTTTATGAGTCTCACAGCTCGAGGGAACTTTCAAATAACAGACAAGGGTGTGAATAAACAAAGAGATATGCTTCCTCATGCTAACTGCCATCTTTTTGCATAGTTCAGTGCAAAGAGAGGGGGCAGGAATTTTGGACATTTTGTTTTGCACTGCTGTCTCTTCTTGTTGGCTGTAGCCCCATTCTTTTATTTATGATTTCCGCAGTCTTGTTTATATAAATACTGCCTTGGCCAGTAAACAAGGTGGTATAATTTAATCATAAATGAAACTGAAACCTGTTTGACTATTTCCTCTGTGAGGAATGCAATTCTGAAGAATATTAAGGCCACAATTTTTTATATAATTTAAATTATTTTATATAGTTTGTTAACTTTCTTTCATATAACAATATTGAATGCTAGTGTTTTCTAAATGACCATGTGATGTAAGAACGGAGAAATGTAGGGTTTTGGACTAATGGTTTTGGTTTAGCTAATGGACTAATCAGACTATAAAGGTCTTCTGCCTGTGGTTAAAATCAGAGTTTATGATGAGGATAATCTGGGTCAAAGAACAGTTTACTATTTTCAGAGGTGTCAACCTATAATGTCTCTGGCATAGCCTATGGCATATCGCTGACTCTTAAACTGAGATAAAGATTTTCTAAACAAAGTGATTTTTAGTGATTTAAATACAGGTGAAACTAACAAATTCTATTAAATACGCTATATTTGATTTCCTTAGCAATTACAGGGTATAGTGTTTTTGTCACCATGACAGGAGCAGCAACAAACTGCTTCACAACAAGCTTTGGAACGCATAATATATCATGCATAAAACACCGCGCGTCACGTCTGCACTAATTATCACAGCCTGCATCATTCCTGTTCAAACCTGTTGCACAATCTGTGTCCCATGACTGACAATATTGTAATAGACTATACTGATATATATATATATATATATATATATATATCATGTCTTGAAAAGTGTGACAATATATTTACTTAACATCATGTATGTAGTTTTATAATCAGTAATACTTTGTAATACATTTAGTGTGTATGTACAAATATATTTTAACATATATACAATATATATGATAACATGTATGTATTGTGATAATATTTATTGTGATATGTCCATACAATTTGAATATATATATGTGTGTGCATGTGTGTGTTTGTGTGTTATCATAACCTTAAAAGACTTAGTATTTTATAACATTTTCTTATATACATGACACATATTTTCATAAGTCTGTAAAATGTGTAACTATGCAAACAATAAAAACGAATATAAAAATGCATGAATATGTTTCAGCTTCATGTAAATTTATGTGCTAACTCATAATTCAATATAGCTATTATATTAAAGTATAGCAGTTTTTGTTTTTAATGCTATTTATTTTTATAGCAATATTTACATTTGTTTTCTTTTTCATAAGTGCAGTTTCATAAGTCACATAAAGTGCTTGATTAGTCTTACAGCTTGAGGAAACTTTCAAATAGCAGAAAAGGGTATGATTAAACATAAAGAGAGATGCTTCCTTGTGCTATCTGACATCTTTTTGCATAGTTCAGTGCAAAGAGAGAGAAGCAGGAATTTTTGACTTTTTGTTGTTGAACGCATTCCACTATTTTAGGATTTCTGCAGTCTTGTTGACAGAAATGTTTTTTTATGGTGAATAAGGACTTGGCTGTGAACTTCCAAAATTACAACTTGTTTTGACCTATTTTATTTAATATAAAAGCATTTTATTCAGCATGTGTGCTATTTTTATTTTTATTGAAGTCCTTTGAAGATATGATCGTTTTGTGAGACGCTTTGTGACGTCATTATATGTCATGAGAGAAGTATGTGAACTGATGTCTGAACAAACCGTTCTTTTTACTTTAAGCCTTTATTGTGTCATTGAAACTTTTCAATGAATCAGCTGATTTTTTTTTTATTATTATTATTATAAAAAAAATCAAACCTGAAAATAAAAACATGTTTATTTTGCAACTTCATAAGCCTTCATCTCAAATGAGAATATTTCTCATGTATGCTATTTAAAATATTTCAAAACCCACACAAACAAACACACCTTTTTCACCCCTTAACTGTCAACCCCCATTTTTGAACATAAACATGAAAGTGCACTGATCAAACTTGTTAGAATTCATAATCCAACGCTTTGGAATACAGACACAAGTTTCGTCTTTTTTAAAGGAGACAATCAGCAGATTATTGAAGAAGTCATTCAAAAAATGGAAATATAAAAAAGTTATATAATTGATGCATTTTTCTGTCACAAATATTAATATAAAATCCTGAGATTCAGACCTTTCCATCTATGTGTCTTTTGTCAAGATTATAAAAAACTTTGATTGTAAAAGACCATAATAGATTTTGTAATATGACACTTGACACCGCCCTGTAAGGTGGAGGAGACCGCTAAAATATTTTAATGTACCATTTCCATGGTAAAATCAAATTTCTAAATGGTTTTCACATGATAAATTTTGAGTAATTGAATTTTCACTAAAATAGGGGGGGGGCAACAACAAAAATAAAGCACCAAGCGTCCACCAGTGGGACAGTGACAGTTTAATGAGGAAAAATAATGAACACTTCTAATAATCATGATAACACTGCACAGCATTCATAAATTTCATAATTTTTTTAAAGAAATCTAACATTCCTATTTTATTTTGAAATTTCATTATGGCTAAGTTTTAATTCCCTTACAACTAGAAGAGTAACAGATTAAAATATTTATTTCTACCTACAGTATGTCCCAAGACTCTAATACAGTCCTGTCCTGTGATTATAGGACAAGCGGTTTGGGCAATGGATGGATGGAAAATCCAGTCCAGTGCTTCCTGATTGAGAGTGCTCAGCTGTATTAAGCAATATGAAACTGTGATCTCATGTATTACACACACCTTTGCTTATCAGATCTCAAAGTACTAAAGAAAAGACCCAACAAACCACGGGCATCTATTACATCCTTAATGTCCTGATAAGAGGTTTCTGACAGGCTGCATACTTTCAAGATCAGAGAAATATAAAAATACAACCATGCATGACACACCCAGTGCCTCAGTCCTCGTTGCGTCACATGACTGTACACAAACTGTCCAAACAAGCAAAACAGCCACATTCTGACCATTAGAAACATAGATTGAATTTTTTTTTGTCTTGTTTTCCGTGTCAGGTGCAGCTGTGACACCCTGTGTGTCATCAGGTTTCAGTTAAGGAAACAGGAAGTTTACTAAGAGCTGTAATAAATATGGGTATTATATGTATCATTTGGTGAGAAATTCTAAAAATACAATGACAATCATATCATTTGACTTTTCAGTCATGAAAAAGTTTTCAAATACACTAGCAACTAGACATAAAAAATACATAATTCTATAGCTCTATTTATTATTTAAATAACGTGTAATAATGTTTTAATTGTAAATGTAATTGTACATTTTTAAATGATTGAAATTGACATTTATTTATTTGTTAATTTTTTTTAATCCTTTGGACCCACTTTATATTAAGTGGCCCTAACTACTATGTACTTACATTTTAATTAATAATTTAGTACAATGTACTTATTGTGTACATACATGTTTTTACATTGTACTTATATTTTTTAAAAAAACTACACGTAATTACATCTGTATTTAATTTCTGTAATTACATTTATAATTACACTGTTGACCCATACCTTACACCTTAACCCACCCTTAAACTTACCCATACCTCCAACCCTCTCCCTAACCTTACCCCTATCCCACCTCAATAGCAGCAAAAGTGTTTTACAATACAATATGAACACAATAAGTACATTGGACTTATTTTTTTATGTAAGTACATAGTAGTTAAGGCCACCTAATATAAAGTGGGACCAATCCTTTTTTTTTTTTTTTTTTTTTGCTAGGTTAAACATTGCAAAAAAGGCTAAACAAATCAAGTAAATAATATTTAAAATTTGAATTATTAATAATCATATTTTTTAACATTGGTGTTATCGATGTAAAAACTTTACAAAAAAGTTGTATGAATGTATTTCCATGGTCAAAGTTCAGAAAATTTGAATTCAAGTTCATTTGTATAGTGCTTTTCACGATACAAATTATTGAAAACAAGCTGTACAATGTCTCTACAATATATTTACTTATAGCTTATCAGTGGTGACTATCAGTTAATGTACATATGGCAGAAGTGTACTTATAGCTAAATTTGGTAATTTGGTAAAGAGATCATCTCATCATCTCTTCTCAGGTGTTCTGGATCCAGACTGAACCACTGGATGTCAATCCCGAAACAGAAACAGAGCATAGCTGCTGTTCCAACCAAGCAAACTTGATTTGTTGAACCCAAGCTAAAGAATATTAATGTGCATTTGATCAGATATAACTGCAGTCCAAGATTATGAGATGCATTATTTGAATGCTTGGCCGAAGAGAGCTTGTCTCTTTAATCTCTGTCCCTTTTGTCTTTAATCTAGATTTAAACAGAGAGAATGTGTCTGAACACTGAATGTTATCAGGAAGGCTATTCTAGAGTTTGGGAGCCAAATGCGAAAAAGCGCTACCACCTTTAGTGGACTATTTTCTATCCTTTGCTATCAAACAGGAAGTATGATGAAGCTGATGGTGATTTCCCACTGTGTTAAAGAAAACAAATAAACACTTTTTTGCATTGTTTTATTTAAACATATAATTGGTGTTTAAATTTAATGTTTGTGTGGAAGATTTATTTAAATTTATTTTAAAAGGATTTTGAGTTATAATTTATATATATACAGGTCCTTCTCAAAAAATTAGCATATTGTGATAAAAGTTAATTATTTTCCATAATGTAATGATAAAAATTAAACTTTCATATATTTTAGATTCATTGCACACCAACTGAAATATTTCAGGTCTTTTATTGTTTTAATACTGATGATTTTGGCATACAGCTCATGAAAACCCAAAATTCCTATCTAGTATTGTATTGTATATATATATATAATAAGGGTGTGTTTTGTTTTGCAATTAAAAATTAAAAAAAGTCTGTATTGAATAAACATTTTCTGAATTTATTAACCAGGTCACCTCATGATATCCACATGACAAGATTTTTTATTTCCTGTTCAACAGAAAAGCATGCATCTGTTTTGGAGCAATTTAATACTCTCTGGGAATCTGAAGCATCAAGCTCAAATGCAGTTTCCTTCTATGTGATTCCCTGCACTGTTTTTCTAGTCACGTCTGTTTAGAAATGTCCAGTTATAAACTCAATCATGCAGTGTTTACCAGCAATGCATATTTGAATTTGCATAAGAGCGGGAAGTGGCTCTGATTTAATTTACTGGGAGAATTTAGGTTTGCAGGTGAATAGCCACCATGAATGTGAGCCTGAATCATCTGCATTGGGCAAATCCCTTCCTTTTAATTAACAGGAACTTCCTTCACTTCTTTCCCATGCTAGAATCACTCTTACATACATCCACTGGTCTACTGATTTTAGAAATATGATAGACATTCAAGTTAATTTTTAAATATTAAACTTTCAATTTAAGAAACTGAACATTGCATAAATATTGCAAATGTATTTACATTTCTGACTACAGACGATCAAGCAAACCAAAATTAGAGAGACATGCAAATCAGAATTCACATAAGCTTTGATCCTCTCAAGAAAGGCATAATTGTTTATGAAATTTGTAAGATAGTAAATAAATCCAAATATATATATTGCAATTTATTAAGAAAAATAACTAAATGGAAATCACATTCATATTAATATAATGAATTTTCAGTTTAAAATTGAAAGTCTGTATTTATATAAAACATTAGAAATCTATACAGACATTTGAAAAGTAGTGAACATAATTAATGGTAGCATAGTTAATAATAATAATATTACCAATATGGTTTTAGTATTCTAAACAAGTTTAAAACTGCTAGTTCAAATAAAAACAAGTGTCATTAGAAGAAACACCCACAAAGAGAGTAAAAGTGTCCATAGTGTTGTACATTACTGTATGCAGCCAACTTCGGGCATGATTGTTCAGAGGTTGAGGGATATTTAGTCAGCTGTTCGTATGTGTGCCAGTATAAGAGGGACACCTTGTGGTTCAATACTTTTTTGCACGAATGTGTCATTTTGCTTTTTGATGACAAGAATCGCCCCAAATATCTTCTTGCAAGGGACTCTATAAAGGGCTATTGCTGATTAATCTTGGGCTGTCAATAGAGTAAAGACGAGAAACCTCAGGTTAACTTACTGTATGTGTTTTTTTATTATTATTATATCTATAATTCAGACCCCAATACTGAATAAATTATATAATTAATATTTTAGTCAATAAGCTAAAATATTTCACATTTATAAAATCAATGCATCTTAACAGTTTAACTGAATCAAACTGAATAAACTACAAAAAAATTACAGAGCAATCAAATTACAGGAAGATACATCTGATCGACATTTTTGTCTTGAAATACATTGAAAAACGAAGGCAGTGACAATATCAACAATAACGGTGAATAATAAAACTTTTTTTATTATTTATTTATACTTTATTCTTGAAATTACTGAATGATAATTTAGGGTTATCGTCTTAAGGTCATCTTAAGGACTCATATTTCACTAATTTTATTTAACATGTACCGATTGTTCATTTTTATCCAAAGAACAATTTTAAACTGTAGAGGTCGCCCTAACATCATACTAAGTTCATTCGCAGGAAAAGGAGAAGAGAAGTCTGTTATAATAATAGGAAGACTTATCTGCACCTTGTCATTTATATTCAAAACCACTTTAAAAATATGTTTTTATATGCTATTAATATATTATCTACCCTGAATTAACAATAAACAATACTTTTTCTGTTTGAATAATCTCTGTTAATGAATATATATATATATATATATATATATATATATATATATATATATATATATATATATATATATATATATATATATATATATATATATATATATATATATATATATATATATATATATATTAACAGAGATTAATGACTTAATGACTTTACTTCACCAAAATAAATAAATAATTATTTTTCTATAATTATTCTTTTAGGTATTCGAAGCCACGCAGTGGTTTTCAGACTTGCATGTTTTTGTTCTTTTAAAACTATCTGAAATGTCAGATAATGAAATACAGGTGCTTCTCAATAAATTCGAATGTCGAGGAAAAGTTCATTTATTTCAGTAATTCAACTCAAATTGTGAAACTCATATATTAAATAAATTAAATGCACACGGACTGAAGAATAAATTAGAATAATTCATGAAACCAATAAAAAAAACATTTAGTGAATTGTTGTCCTTCTGGAAAGTATGTTCATTTACTGTACATGTACTCAATACTTGGTAGGGGCTCCTTTTGCTTTAATTACTGTCTCAGTTCAGTCTGGTATGGAGGTGATCAGTTTGTGGCACTACTGATGGAAACCCAGGTTTCTTTGACAGTGTCCTTCAGCTCATCTGCAGTTTTTGGTCTCTTGTTTCTCATTTTCCTCTTGACAATAGCCCATAGATTCTCTCTGGGGTTCAGGTCTGGGGAGTTTGCTGGCCAGTCAAGCACACCAACACATGGTCATTTAACCAACTTTTGGTGCTTTTGGCATTGTGGGCAGGTGCCAAATCCTGCTGGAAAATTAAATCAGCATTTTCAAAAAAGCTGGTCAGCAGAAGGAAGCATGAAGGGCTCCAAAATTTCTTGGTATACGGGTTCAGTGATTTTGTATTAAAAAAAAAACACAATGGACCAACACCAGCAGATGATATTGCACCCCAAATCATCACAGACTGTGGAAACTTAACACTGGACTTCAAGCAACTTGGGCTATGAGCTTCTCCACCCTTCCTCTAGACTCTAAGACCTTGGTTTCCAAATGAAATAGAAAACTTGATCTCATCTGATAAGAGGACTTTGGACCAATGGAAACAGTCCAGTTCTTCTTCTCCTTAGCCCAGGTAAGACGCCTCTGATGTTGTCTGTGGTTCAGGAGTGGCTTAACAAGACGAATACAACAACTGTAGCCAAATTCCTTTACAAATCTGTGTGTGGTGGCTCTTGATGCCTTGACTCCAGCCTCAGTCCATTCCTTATGAATTTCTGTAAAATTCTTGAATCCAGTTTGCTTGACAATCCTCAAAAGGCTGCGGTTCTCTCGGTTGGTTGTGCATCTTTTTCTTCCACACTTTTTCGTTCCACTCAACTTTCTTTTAACATGCTTGGATACAGCACTCTGTGAACAGCCAGCTTTTTGGCAATGCATTTTTGTGCCTTACGCTCCTTGTGAAGGGTGTGAATGATTGTCAGAGACCATTTTGAAGGCTCAGGAAACCTTTGCATGTGTTTTGAGTTGATTAACTGATTTGCATGTCATCATATTCTAATTTGTTGACATAATTAATTGGTTGGTTTCTGTTAAATGTGAGCCAAAATCATCACAATTAAAAGAACCAAAGATTTAAACTACTTCAGTCTGTGTGCATTAAATTTATTTAATACACAAGTTTCACAATTTGAGTTGATTTACTGAAATAAATTAACTTTTCCTCGACGTTCTAATTTATTGAGAAGCACCTGTATCTGGCACATAAACAATTCATATCACTGGAGTTGCCACGATATGTTTCCTGCTATCTACAACCAAGAAATTATACTCTGATACTGCTACCTAAAAATGCACCATAAAATGATCATGTGAAAGAGAAACTTTGATTAGGAATTCACCTGTCTAACTTTCTTCTATTGTGGCACTAATAAACACACCCAGCCCTCCAGATTCTCAACAAACACATGATTTACTAGAAACGAGAGCTCAGCACTGCCACCAAACTAATCACGTTCACATGACTGAAATGTTATGAGATACAGGCCTGTGAATTAAAGATTCCTTGAAATCACAGCACTTTGTATCATTGTGCTTTACAGCATGTCGATTTATTTATAGCCTGTTTGGTGCACAATGATTAAGGATCAAACTTATACAGGTGATACTATGAAGGCTGACGATAATTGTTAGATTAGCCATTTTGTTGTGCTGTTCATGGATAATTGTATTAGACTGGAGGTCATGTTATCCCTTTCTCCAGAAAGCAAAAGTGGTTTGTTGTCAATATAGGCTACAACCTCCATGTATTCTAGCTTCACAAACCCTTCCAGTTCAGTTACAGATCACAAGAAAAAAGTTCTACTTTTTTATTTATTTTATTATGTTTATTTGTTGATACAGTATTTATTGCAATCAAGTGCAATATCTGCTCATACATTAACATGTCCCAAAACACACGATTGCTTTCAGTTTATTTGCTTTTTTTCACTTATACATGAGCTGGGCTTGTACAGTCGTTGTTTTTTATTGATGATTTCCACATTTGAATAGTAAACTTTAAACTATGAAATTACAAATAAACAAATAAAAAACAGAAATTTATAAATGACATACACAAAAAAAAGAGAGAGAGAAAAAAAAGAATTTAGGCATCAAAATACAGTACAATGTTTCCAAAACTTTCATGATATATATATATAATAATATGATACATCATATTAGCGAACGGTAGCCTAATGTAAGATGGTACATTGTAACATATAATCAAGGCGCATTTCTGTCCCAGATTGTGAATTATTATAAATGATAATGACAAATGTAAACATACTTTAGATAAGAAAGATAACAAGAAAAGTCTTTTTTAACCTCCATGGCACTTCTGGTAGATGATGAATGTGGCTTCTGGCTTCACCTGGAGCTCAGAGAGCTTCTTGTTCAGCTGAACTGGTTTACCATTGTAGACCAGATTTCCACATCCTATAAGTTCTGGTCTGAGCTTCTGCACCTTCTTCTGCAGTTTTGCGATGGTATCGATGCTCCTCACAGTCACAGAAATCTTTGTGCCATTAGAGCCATTGAAGACATTCACTGGAAAACTTTTAGTCGCTGGTGAGATTGGCTTTTGAACCTGGAGAACGACATGGGTGTTGTTTCCCAACGGTTCAGGGAGAGGAACAGGGTCACCTTTGGGATGTTTGGGATCTCCTGTGACACACTGCTTGGGTCCACATGCTTCAGGCTGAAAAAGGATTGGAGCCTGAAAGAGAGGATATTCAGAAAATGTCACATTATAAATCAGCACAAGTGACAATCACAGTATTTTCATAAGGCCATACACTATTCCAAGGGTCTTCAACCAGGAGTCCACCAAATTAATATTTTTTCAAAAGTAATTTTTCTTTGAATAATTAAAACATCCGTTAAAAACACCCTCAGTTGATACCGCAATGATATTATAGGCGAAACAGATTTAGCAAATGCGTTTTTCTGAGTTTTGAAGAAGGTGAAATGTTCCTGCTTACAGTGTGTTTTTGCAGCGATATATAGCCAATCACAGACTTGTTTGTTGATCTCTTGAACGCAATGGCCAATCAGAGGTGTTTATAAGGCAGAATCCGCTCACCACACTGAGTTTTTATTCAGTGTTGACTTATGCTCGCTCTCGCGAATCCTCTCTCATTATTAGCCAAAAGCGACACAATGTAAGCAAGAGATTCATTATGCATTGCAGACAACTATAAATAATAGATTACTAGAAAAATATTCGAATCAATATATATGTTTTATTTCATTCCAATTTTTTTGTAGAAGTAATGCTTTGTACAAAATCGTGAATGTCTCACTGTGCATTAGGGTGACCATATGCGTCGTTCATACGGGACACGTCCCAGCGAGGATTTTAGTATTGCCTAAAATATCCAGGTTTTGGCTATTTGCACTGTTTAGGTTGATCGTTGTGTAACATTTACGAGAGCTATAAAGAGCAGAGCAGACGGCTCTTATGCTTTCGAATCGCTTTCACGTGTTTGTCCGTTCGTTTGACTTGAAGCATTGTGGCGCACTTTGTTTTTGTTTGTTTGTTTTTGCGCAGCGACGCTTCAAGTCAATCGAACGAACAAACACGACGTACGCATATTTGAATCGCTTTGATCGTTCCCTTTAGATATCACTTTCTCACACGCAGCATTATTATTATTATTATTGTGAATTGCTGTTATTTTTATGGCGGAGCCCTTGCTTACACATTTTATCTGCACTTTAGTTAGTTTCTATTCGTATTGAAGGCCAGTAGGCTTAATATATTTCTCTCTTTGACACGTTTTGAATCGGGGTCCATGCCCTGAAAATTTTAAAAACGTTCTATTCTCATTAAAATGTATTTTGAATCATCTTACCAGTGCTGGATAAACTTCTGTAGTCATGCTGCCTTGAGCTGCCAAGCATCCACAATCGAAACATGATTTCATCCTGTACAAAGACCTCCCATTTATAGTGACATTTTGGGAATGTACCTGACTTTCTGTGTGTTGTTGCACTAGTAAAATGCATGCCCAGCCCTGCCAGGCTGATTTTCTTTAAACATGAGATTTACAAGAACTGCACATGAATACTGAACCACCACAACACCACTAAGCATTCACATATGGGAATCACCGTACTTTATCTGCGGTCCAAAACAACTTTTGTTTTATTTCATTTTCATTTTAAGCAGTGATAGTTGATTTATGTGCAATATGTGGTGATGGAAACATGATTAAGGATAAGTCAACTAATAAAAACTATATATGATAGAAGAACTTAGTTTTCTTGATATTATGTCACACATATCTTGCAAAAGCAAACACTTCTGTTGTCTTGTAACCATATACACAAATATAAAATAATTAGCTAATTAACTAGACACAGGTGTGAAAAATATAAAAAAAACTACTCTTGTGTGTCTTTTGCTTGTTCAGAGTGCAGTTGAGTTTGTCATAGCACTCGCACATACAGGCATATGCACATATACACTATATATACAGTATGTATGTACAACTGATGAATTTTACACAATTATGCAACTGAACTGATTAATGCTGAACTGACTTGAGCTGTAAAATGACACTATTGACTTGTTAGAGCTGTTTTATAGCATCTGTATTGTATAAAGTGCTTTAGAATTAAAGTTGACTTTATGACTTGGCTTTTATGCATATTCAGTGTATGTACGTACATATATACACACAGTATAAAATCATATATACAAGGTAAACAGAAATGTAAGGGGGTAAACAATATTTTTTTCTCAAAATACTGAGTTTTGATTTCTAAGTGAACAAATGATGTGTAAGTGTTTTCACACATGATCACTGGACGTAGGTCATCAGTAAATGAGTGGCATTTAATGCTGTTAGTTTCGAATGATGTGTGTAGTGTAGAGTACTATGTTTTGCAATAAGTTTGTTTTATAATAGCAAACATGGTTGAAAGCACATCATGTGTATAGTTTTGCAGACTTGGTCTAATGATTAGATATATGAGTTTCACTGAGTGGGCCTCAAGTACCACTTTAAGTGTCTAAGCAATTAATAAAATCTAGTGAGTGTTAAAATAACCCCTATTGCCTATTTAAATGTAAACAAAGAAATGGTGTAAATGTAAGAAATATTTAAAATTATGCTTCATTTCTTTGTGACATTGATCATGTGATTCTTTGTATACAGACGGTCAGATGATCTTGCTTTGAAGCTCATGATCTTCATATCCCAGATCATGCTGGAGAACAACATTATTATTATATGTTTCAATGCAGATTCTCAAGTGTTGGTTCTTATAACTATCCATTTTAACAACATTTAAATCATATTGAATTAGAAAAGAATGCAAAATAAAATGTATTACTAGAGGTTTCAGATTATTATATTTATTTTCAGTCTAATGGGAATCAAATTTACATGTAGTGCAAATCACAATTACAGTCTTTTTAAAAACATTTTAAAAATCACATTATAAGCTTAACGTTTAACGCTTCTATTAACATATTCATTTAGGACATTTCTTTCAAAAAGTCCATTTGTACATGTTATGAGGTTGCATATGACAAAATGTTGCCTGTTTTACAAAATAAGATACGCTAGACAGTTTCCTCTTCTAGCTATGGTTCTGTTATTTTCTGCTACTTCCGTTTTGTTGTTTACAAATGTTGAAGATTATGTCTTGAAGTGTTCCGATTAAAACAGAAAGCGAAATGGTTTTGTTGTGATTAATTCCTGAAAATACCCTTTCATTTAACCCTTCACAGCTTGTTACATTACTGATGATTAAATAGAGTTAGGTGTATCCTGACAGGCAACATGAATCATCAAACTAGCTATCAGTAATATATGATGTAACAAGAATATGTTTGTATTTAAGGAACATTATGATACAGTATGATTTACCATGAGAGTAATGACAAAATACATAGATGTAGATCTAGATCTACGTCCTTGTTAACCTCCTTGGCACTTCTGGTAGGTGATGAACATGGCTCCTGGCTTCACCTGAAGCTCGGACAGTGTCTGGCACAGCTGAACCGGTTTGCCATTGTAGATCAGATTCAGGCTTGCTCCAAGTTCTGGTCTCAGCTTCAAGACCTTCTGCTGCAGTTTCCCGATGGTATCGGTGCTCCTCACAGTCACAGGAATCGTCATGCCATTAGAGCCATTGAAGACATTCACAGGAAAGTGTTTAGGACCTGCCGAAATTGGCTCTTGAACCCGGAGAACAGTGTGGGTGGCTTTTTCCAGTGGCTTGAAGTGGACAGGCACAATGTCTTTGGGGTCTCTTTTGACACATTGCCTGAGTTCAGCTTCAAGCTGAAGGTATCGAGCCTGAAAGAGAAGACAGACATTTGTGAATGGAGCAATTTATCACAATAAAACAAACACATAAGGCTGGACACAAGTGACAATTACAACACTTTCATGTTAAGTCTTACGTAAAATATTGTAAATATTGTTAAATGTATACTATGTGAAATGATTGGCTCCTTTAAACTGGATTTAAAATAATCTTACCAATGCTGCATGAACAGTAGTAGCCATGCTCTCTGACACAGGATATATTTCTGCTCTTCTGTTTCTTGTGCCTTTTGCTTTTAAAGGCAGTATTTGGAAAGTACCCTTTTAATTTTTTATAGTGACAGACTCCACCCCCTATAATCACCTCATAGCTTGATTCCTTTTGTCTAGTTCACCTCAGGTAACTGGAGATCAAACTATGAAAACCTTCAGCAGAGGGACATCTGACAGAAATGGTAAAAAAAAACTGACAAGTCATAATGTTTTATATTTCTCTTTTTTGTTTCTTTATTTCACGAGTACAACTTTAAATCACCACTTCTGAACATTATACTTTTGCCTTCTATTACTGCAATTATAGTATATATATATATATATATATATATATATATATATATATATATATATATATAATAGTTTGGGACTGAAAAGTACCAATCACTCCACCTCACCATGTGAAAAGTACCCAAGATACCAAAAGTGTAGATAAAGAACAAACCATATCTAACCATGAAGAAAAGAGTGGAAAGTCCCAAGGTCGTAATGAAAATGAAACTTCTTTATATCATACAATAAAACAATAACAAAAAGATAATAATTTCACGTGCATGAACCAGGAAGAAATTGACTGAAAACAAATTCATATTTATTTAAATAGTTTTTAATGTGACAATAACATTAAAAAAATGGTGATAGGTTTTTTCCATGAATTCAAAACATATTTGCTTTTGAATTTGCTGTACAAATATTACATCAAATCCACAGACTTAAAGCAGATTCACAACCCAAGATGTCAACTTAGAGAACCAAAATGATTACATGTCCCTAGTATTTTCCATTGTGAGGTTCACATGCCAGTTCATTCAACAGACACTACACACGTGTATCAACAACAGTGTTAAAGTCTGATGAGATTCTCTCGCATCACTGCACTGAAACTCTCTACAGGCTGTTGTTTGTTTTCCCTGCTCCCTTCTTGACACTGGGTGGTGTTTTCTGCACCGCTAAGAGCGTGTCTCTTTTCTCAATCTTCCTCAGCTGTTTCTTCTTCATTCTCTTGATCTTTGCTGTATTCTTAATCTGAAAGAGGCAAAGCAGCAATGAGACATTTAAAAAGACAAACAAAGAACTCGACAAATAAAAAGTCTTAGTAACAACTGAAGTTTTGGTGTAAAATGTCTTTCTGCATTTACCACTTGCACAATCTCCGCTTTTCTCTCATTTTCTGCTCGTCTTCTCAGGTTTTCTGCTCTCCTCCTCTTTTTCTCCTGCAAATACAGATTAGCAGAAAAAGCACATATGAACACTGTTCACTCTAATTTCAGCTTTTATGACATTCTCCACAGATCACAATGTCACTGTCACAAAGTTTCTCAGAAATTAACACTTATTTAGCAAGGAAGCATTAAATTAATCCAAAGAGAAATAAAGACAGGCTTGTGAGCATAGGACAGTTGGACCCAACTCCAAACCTTTGAAATGTAGTGTTACTAAGATTACTTTTTCTCCAAAACAAAACAACTTAGACAATATTCTAAACTATATATAAAATTATTCTCCGGTTTCACAGGAAAGGCTTAAACCTAATCCCAGACTAAAATACATGTCTGTTCTGTTTTAAAGCGTTAGTTCACCCAAAAATGATAATTATGTAATTAATAACTCACCCTCATGTCGTTCCAAACCCGTAAGACCTCCGTTTATCTTCGGAACAGAGTTTAAGATATTTTAGATTTAGTCCGAGAGCTCTCAGTCCCTCCACTGAAGCTGTGTGTACGGTATACTGTCCATGGCCAGAAAGGTAAGAAAAACATCATCAAAGTAGTCCATGTGACATCAGAGGGTCAGTTAGACTTTTTTGAAGCATCAAAAATACATTTTGGTCCAAAAATAGCAAAACCTTCAGTCAGTCAGGGACTGAGAGCTCTCGGACTAAATCTAAAATATCTTAAACTGTGTCCCGAAGATGAACGAAGGTCTCACTGGTTTGGAACGACATATGGGTGAGTTATTAATGACATCATTTTGATCTTTGGGTGAACTATCCCTTTAACTATTTAAGTTGTATGGGTGTTGGACACAATGCAATAAAAATAAAAGACAAAAACATGCAGTTTTGAGGCATAAACTGGCCTCTTTCTCTCTGGTCTGCTCATCTTTCAGCTGTTGTTGGTACTGCTTCACCAGCTGCTTCTCTCTCTTGGCCTCCATCTTCTTTTCCCATGAAGAACGCAGAGGTTTGTCTCTCAACAGAGCGGAGAACCTACAAAACAAAGTTAGTGCTGAACACTTCAGATAGATAACGAACAGAAGAAACACTAATGTAATAGTAAACAGACAAATAGAGCTGTTTGTACTACAAAAATGAGCCAAACGACTAAAAGACAAAATTAATTCTCACATTATTATCGATTAATAGTAGACATGTGCCTGTATGATTATAAACAATATTGTTATCGTCGGCACTTCTAGATACCGTGCATAATCATATATTACAAATTAATCCGATTTTGGAATGCATTTTAAGAATACTTTTCCCATCATGCACATCACAGCTGTATGCTGCTTGAAAGACAAGTGTGTGCTCTCTGATTTGGGCTGTGCAAAAAATCGAATGCGATTTTCATGCGCATCTCATCAGTAAAGGCAATCCTGTGATTAGAAGTACATCTCCAGCACGTGTGTTCAGATCAGGGTTGCCAGGTTTTCAAAACAAATCCTGCCCACTTGCTTCTCAAAACTAGCCCAATCGTGTTTCCAGGAGGTTCCCCGATAAAAATTGGGGGGAAATGTATTTTAACCCGGGACGCAATTTTTATCGGGGAACCTCGTGGAAAAGCGATTGGGCTAGTTTTGGATTAGTTTTGAGAAGCAAGTGGGCGGCATTTGTTGTGAAAACCTGGCAACCCTGATCTGAACGCACGTGCTGGAGATGTAGACAAATCCGGCGAAACATGGAAGTAAAGCAGCGCCACCATTACTGCGTGCCTTTGCTGCTAAGGAAGTAGCAGAAGTAGCGTGTTGGTCCCGTAGGCAGCTGTAGCAGATGTTAGCTCAAGCTGTACGAAAAGTTATTTTTATTTTTTAGTACGTATGCTGTCCAGTGATGCCGGGAAGAGCGTGTTGTGTGGTTGGCTGTTTTAACAACAGCACAAAACTACAGGCCTGGAATAAAACCGTTTGTGAAATTCACGAGCCTTTGTTGCACATTGACTGCCCATGTTTACGGCCATACGGATTACACAGAGTTCCTGGTCAAGCGGAGGAGTATTTGTGGTTTGAATTTCAAAATAAAATTGACAGAATATGAGAGCTGAGTTTTTTTCCCTATCATAAGTAACCTGCTCTGTCTGGTCTGTCGGTCTCCGTGTCCTCTTTGCTTCACGATTTTTCTGTGCGATTTTTCTGTGCGTGAGAAAATGGATGTGTGGTGTGAGAGCGTGAGAAAAGCGTTTTTTGCATTTGTATTAGTTGTTTAAAGAGTAAAAAAAAAATCCGTGTAACGCAATTACAGTCGGCAAGTCGGTTGGACTAAAGGGGAAAAAATTATTAATTGGGTCGGTCGGGTTATTGGCAAACAAGAATATTTTTTAAGGATGGCCTTATAGTTATTTGAGACTTGTGAAGCTTGTGAACATATTAGCAACACAGCTTGTAATGACAGCGTTCGGTTTTATTGTTGTCATAAATTAATACACTTCTTAATTACATTACATATTTTTACATTATTACATTATGTTGTCAAATTACCTTTATCAGTAAGTTTTGGCCACTGCCTGACACCATCTACCCAATGTTCCCTTTCACCAGACATTTTCTTTAATGAGCAGGATCCGCTTTCATTGAAATGTCGTTAGAGGGCACCGACAAGTGTCACACCGTCACACTTCGCAGGCACGCAGTAATGGCGGCAGGCAAGATGGGGCACCCATAGAGTTCGCGGCGGATTTGTGTATACTTCTAATTACACGAGCGCTGATGAAATGCGCATGAAAATCACAGCGCCAAATACTTTCATATTTAGAAGACTTGATAGGCTATTTATTTTCAAACCTTTTTTCATTTTAATCTGGACTACAACATGTCCTAGATATTGTTTGAAAGTTTTTTGATTCTTCATTGTTAATTCAAACTTTATATTAGGGCTTCATTAGTTAACATTAGTTGATTCATTAGTTAACATAAACCGCCAATGAAAAATTCAATAATCTCAGTTATTCCAATATTTAATAACACGTTGTTAAAATGTAAAGTTTCGACTATTATTTAATGAGCTAATATGAACTAAGACTTGTATTTTTTTAACATAGATTAATAACTTCTGTAGCAAATGTAGCTATTGCTCATTGTTGATGTTGATGGTTAACTAATGAGGTCTTACTGTAAAGCGATACCTATGGGTCTTTACAGTTCTTTTGCACTTTAATCTGTGTAAAACGTAACTTTATATATTTTTTCTGTATCGCTTTATTGTATTTAAATGTTCAGTTATTTTTGTTTTGAGAAAAAAGTTATTTAACCTGTTATACTGGATTATGATCACTTTTTTAAACTAAATTTCAATACGGTGATAATACCGTATACCGTGAAAAAAGCATGAGCAATTAATTGCAACAGGAAAATTTGATGCCGGCATATCCCCAATTAATAGAAGTGCAAGAATGTGAAAACAAACATAACATAGATGAAAAAACTCCTAAATGAAATAGGTCATGTGTTATTAGGGCAGTAATAAGAAACTTTATAGTGTTAATCACCTTTGCTTATTTCTGTTTTTCCATATTCTTCCAGACTTAGGTTTCCCAAGAGGTACCATCTTACTTTTCTTCTCAATGGATTCTGAGTGAGTCCTTTTTTTGGCCCTTTTCTCGGGGTCAGTGGGACCAGTGGATTCTGTCTCTGTGTTATTAACCACATTTTCCTTCTCACTGGTCTGATCTGACCCCATCAACCCTGCAGTGTCCAGTACTGACTCTTGACTGACATCTGCTGGTGTTGATGTTGACATATCAGGACACATTGGTTCTGTCGCCGAGCTGCACTGACCGCCTTTGGTATCTGGTGTACAGTCATCTGGTGGTGATTCCTGACGAGACTCGGTGCTTTCTGCCGTATCTTCTCGGACAACAGACTTTCTGGTCCGGCGGACGGGAGTTTTGGCCGCGGGGGTCCGCAGTCTGCGACCGCTCCGTGTGCGGCTCACAATGGGAGAATCCTCTTCGTTATCGAGAGCTTCTGCCTTCGCGACATCATCACTTCCATCTGTTTTCTTGCTTATGGACGCAGACATTATCATCGTTGTGTCGATAAATACATTACCAGATTATTTAAACAGTAATAAAATCTTCGTGTGCGGAAACACCATAGACAGGGAAACACACGTGTATTCCTCCTGTGTTTCGCCGAGAGCAGAAGAAAAATCACCCAAAAACGATCGCCCCCTAGTGGTTGGGAGACGCGTAGCAGTGATGGGAACTCCGACTCATTTCTGTAAGTCGGTTCACGAATCAGAATCGAAAAGATCCGGTTCACTCATTCTTTTGTGTCCAGTTGCTGTCAGTGGCACACAACGTGCTTTTAATCTGATGTGTCTAGTTTAGTTTGTCGCAATACTAAAATTAATTTATGACTACAAATTTTCTCACGAGTTACATTTTTATTTTTATTATATGATTTATTACTTCTCGAATCGGTTAAACTCAAAATCAACTATTTATTTTTTGTTACCTTGGTCCAGTAAAGTTGTTGGCATATTCACTTTAAATAATTATTACGGTTTTCTATTAATAAGGGTATTAATCTGTGTTTAATTCAATTTGTTGCAACATTAAATTTAATTTACTTAATGTACTCTTCACTAGATAAAAAAGTTACATAAGATTAAATTCTTCTAAAAGAGACGGTTCTCCAGAGTTGAGGTGTTGACTCGTTCAGAGCGGCTTTGTGAACCGGTTCAGCTAGTTCATTAAAAAGATCCGACTCCCAGAAAACGATTCATTGGCGAGTCGTACATCGCTAGTAGCAACCAAAACAATTCCGTTTGACTTCCGCCCCGCTGTTTGTTGATTCAGTCAGACACTATGGCGCTCGGTGTCGGACTGATGTCGCTTCTCCTCCTGATCCTACCACTGCTCACGGCAAGTATTGACTTTCTCTGGTTGTTTAAATAGTGTCCTTTAAACCAAACGTAAAGGTCCGGTTACTAATTGATGCACTGGCTAGTGTGCAGATGTTTTCTCCATTAATTAACTTACTTGTTTTTATGAAATAGTAATTTCACATGCACCTTTTGCTAAAAAGTATCATACTTTTCCATGTTGTGTAATTCAGAAATTGCTCATAGATGGAGATTCGGTCACATTTTCGATGTGATGTTCTGTAAGAAACGCTGATATTTGAAGCTGACAAGCGCGTCTAGACTGCCATGACTTGCGTCTTGTGACATGTCATGTGAGGAAGTCAGTCATCAAACATAAACCCTTTACAGGATCATGACAATCACGTAGAGATGTACGTGATTGTCATTTGTCATTTACGTGTCACGTGTCATTTAGGCCTACTCAATGTTCAATGCATGAAAGATTACTGACATTTTTACCTAAATGTGTCAGGAATCACACTAGACTGATGTGATATTTAAAGGGATTGTTCGCTAAAAGAAAGACAGTTGTCATAATTTGCTTTTTTTCTTTCGATATAAACATAAATATTTTGCAGGATCTCTAAAAAGCTGCTCTGTTGACCAAAATATATATATATTGCCATTGTGATATTTTTGTCAATTATGATAAGACATATGAGAACCACTCTCTGGAATACTGTACTTGATATCGATTGGTCATTTTTTAGTTGGGTGTTCTGTTCCTTTTGGTCTCAAATTTGCATGTTTTTAAAGCACACTGTGTCTTCTTCCTTTTTTAGTATGCCACAACACCAAGTTTCACCATCGATTACCGTCAAAACTGCTTCCTTAAAGATGGAGAGCCGTTTCGCTACATCTCCGGCAGCATCCACTACAGCAGGATTCCCAGAGTCTACTGGAAGGACAGGCTACTCAAGATGTACATGGCTGGTTTGAATGCCATCCAGACGTAAGAGGAACTGACTGTGATTCAGTGTCAGTCATATGCAATATTTAGGGTTCGCCACAGTCATGGAAAATCTTTGATTTCCAAGCCTGGAAAAGTCATGGATATTAATAAAATAAAATTCATGGAAATACTTGGAGTAATATTGTTTTTTTCTGAGCTATACAATTTTAAATTGCATCCTGCAGGTGCAATCAATTCTGAAATTATTTTGTAATGTGTAGTTATCAGTGGATATTCTTTGGCCTGAACCCTGAATATATATATATTTTTTTACTTCTAACGTTTTATCAAAAGCATAAACCTGTGATTTCGGTCCAACTTTGATTTTCCAAATGGCCAAATTGACCCTCAGATATGTGCCCTGGAACTTCCATGAGGCGGTGCCGGGACAGTACGACTTCAGCGGAGATCGGGATCTAGAGCACTTCCTTCAACTGTGCAAAGACATCGGCCTGCTGGTCATCATGAGACCAGGCCCCTACATCTGTGCAGAGTGGGATATGGTGAGAAAAGACTGAGAGACTGTTAAATTGTAGGCAGAGACAAATGCATTTTGCCTGCAAATGCATGTCCTATATAAAGTCAATCAATTACAGTGATATTTAAGGTATAATTCAATAGAAATGCTTAACTGAACAGATGCTTTTAGAATCATTAGAAGTCGCATGTAAAGACTAATGTTTGAAATGTTATTTTAAAGTTTAAACAGTGTTCTATATTCCAATATTTCAACAAATGAGCAGTTGTGCATGATGAAAATAAAAAATGCATTGTTAATCTTTTCCAATCCACAATTTGGTCAATATTTCTTGTTTCAGGGGGGTCTACCTTCCTGGCTGTTGAAAAAGAAAAATATTGTGCTGCGATCATCTGATCCAGGTTATACAGTTATTGCTTAACCTCAGATTGGAAAATATGCAGTGGAATGAGTAAAATGTATGGTTAATAAAATACAGTAATTAATTCTGAGCTCTTTATATTGTTCTAGATTACCTTGCAGCAGTGGATAAGTGGATGGGGCAGTTGTTGCCCATCGTAAACCGTAACCTATACCAAAACGGAGGACCCATCATTACGGTGCAAGTAAGACTAAAATCACACTGATGAAAGTAACATCTATTTATATATGTGTGTGTGTGTGTCACATATTTGATTACACATTTGAATATATGTTGTTTCACACCATGTTTAGTGTTAAACCCATTGGACTGAGCAGTGATATTTCCTGTTGAACTAGTACATTCACAACTGTCCATTTATTTTCCACCTTATTATATAATATTCAATTGTCGGCTTTCCAAGGGTGTGTGTGTGCGTGTGACCTGTGTGTATAATCATAAAGAAGACTTACAATATATAAAGAAACAATGTGTAGATAAATAACACATGTTTATTTATATATTTTCACCCTTTTCCTGGGCAAATAAATAATTTTTTTTCCCCCATACGCAGGTAGAGAATGAATACGGGAGTTACTTTGCCTGTGATTATAATTACATGCGGCATCTCAGGGAGCTTTTCCGCTCTCAGCTGGGAAAAGAGGTGGTGCTGTTCACCACAGATGGAGCAGGTGTGGGTTATCTCAAGTGTGGGTCCCTCCAGGGCATCTATGCCACTGTTGACTTCGGCCCAGGTCTGCATATCATATTTATCACCATTATCACTTCTATATTACCTTCACGTTCCTTAAAGTGTTTCAAAAAATGCTAATTACTGAACTTCTGACATTACAGGCTTTCAACTCTGAAATTCTGGTATTTCATGAAAAAATTATAAATAAATGTAATGTTGTATTTTTGTGCAGGTTCAAATGTGACTGCTGCTTTTAAAGCACAGAGACATGCAGAGCCACAAGGGCCTTTGGTAAGATCCAGAAACCTTCCTATCAGTGGCTGATTATAAACACTGGACACTGGAGGGCAAAGCTGCTTTCAACTACATTTACATGTATTCATTAAGCAAATGCTTTTAAGTGATAAAATGTGAATTCACTCATGCATAAACATTTCTAATGTGCTCTGGGAAATGGAAGAGAAGGTTTTTTTTTGTTTTGTTGCAGGTGAACTCTGAGTTCTACACAGGCTGGCTGGATCACTGGGGCAGCAAACATGCTGTCATTCCTACAGCTGCTGTGGTCAAGAGCCTCAATGAAATTCTGGAAATTGGAGCCAATGTGAACTTGTGAGTTGGTCGCCTATAATAACAACTGAACTGAGATATTTGAATTTTGAAAGAAGTTAATTGATTTTTGTAGATGACTTAATTTTTTTGTTATGTTTTCAAGATATATGTTCATCGGTGGAACTAACTTTGGCTATTGGAATGGTAGGTTTTGGAGACTTGTACCTCAGCAAGCCAAAAATAAGTTAGAATGTGTCTCGATTCATGTTTTTATCGCATTATAGGCGCCAACTCTCCTTATGGTTCTCAACCAACCAGCTATGACTATGACGCTCCACTCACGGAAGCTGGAGACCTCACAAAAAAGTATTTCGCCATAAGAGAAGTTATCAAAATGGTAAAATTAGCTTATTTCTCAAAAGAATTGTGATTTTTGATAGAGAAATGCAACGGCTACTAATGATGCAAATTGATCTGATTGTTTTTGTTTTAATACAGTACAAAGAGATCCCAGAAGGACTGATTCCTCCATCAACACCTAAATTTGCCTACGGACAAGTGAAAATGAAGATGGTAAATGTTTTTTGCATCTCTGCTTGTCTACTGTTATAACATGATTTATATTATATATTATATTTATGATTTATATTTACATTATTATGTATAACACCTCAGTTTTTCTTACTAACTCAAGTTTGAATGATCTCTTTAACGTTGTAGCTCAAGGCCGTGTCAGAGTCTTTAGATATATTATCTTTCTCTGGCCCTGTAAAAGCTCTTTACCCACCAACATTTACTGAAATGAATCAGGTATGCCCGCATCTCATCAGTTAATGTGAAGTTATGTTCAGTAATGTTAAGTTATTTACATGGTTCCTCTGTGCTTATTGCTTTGTCTTATTTGTGCACTGAAAATGAATGTCTCATTACCTCGTCAGGCCTTTGGCTTTATGCTGTATCAGACTGTGTTACCGGTCAACTGTTTGAAGCCCACCCCGCTGTCGTCCCCGCTAAATGGGGTCCATGATCGAGCATATATATCCATTGATGGTGTAAGCAACACTGTTTTACTCTGTTGACTGTTTTACAGAACTATGAGTTACTCAATCATAATAGCTGCGATGGTGAAACAGCTCTGTAAGATTTTAACATAAGATAAAGGTTGTGCACAAATTTATATCTAATTAAGTTTTTGCATAACACAACATTGTTATACACTACCGTTCAGAAGTTTGGGGAAGGAAGATGGAGCATCACAAGTGTGTTCGACACTGATAATAATAATAAGAAATGTTTCTTGAATGATTTCTGAAGGTTTATGTTACACTAAAGCCTGGAGTAATGATGCTGCAAATTCAGCTGTGCGTTAATAAATTACATTTTAATTTCATTCCAATAGAAAAGCAGTTCTTTCAAAAACATTTCTTACATTTCTTCTTAAATCTTACTGACCCCAAATTTTGAAAAGGAGTGCAATTGTTTAATTTCATCCTGTGCTTAATAAATCTTTTTTACTTTTTCAGATTGCTGCTGGTATTTTGGAGAGGAACAAGGCACTCACCCTTAATATAACGGGGAAAGCTGGCAGCCGTGTGGACATCCTAGTGGAAAATATGGGCAGAATCAACTACGGCAAAGAAATTAATGACTTCAAGGCAACCAAAATGTTCCTATTCACTTCCTGTTTTTCTAATTCTCAGTTTCCCAGCCCGTTCTCACAACATTCTACAAGGTCATGAATCCCACTGAAAAAATTAGACTGTACTTCTTCTTACAGCTTTCAAGCTATGTCCACAGGGTTATTATCATCAACTAAAACAAACTACTATCTACAGACTTCTCAAACATTTTTGTTCATTGTAACTAAGCTAAAATAAAAAATAAAAATAAGATAAAAAAAATTTGGAATAACTAAAAATTAGAAACTGAAATAAATACAAATTGAAAACTAAGGCACTAAAATTAAACTGGAAATAAATAAAACTAAACTGAAATAAATTAAAACTAAATGTAATATATATTAACACTTTAGAATAAGATTCCATTTATGTTAGTTAATATATTTGCATGAACAAACTACATTTATTACTGTAGTTATTCATCTTTTTTTGTTGTTAATGTTAGTTATTGACAATACAGTTATTCATTGTTAGTTTATGCTAATTCACAGTGCATTAACTAATGTTAAAAAGCACAACTATTGATTTGAATAATGCATTAGTAAATGTTGAAATTAACATCAACTAAGATTAATAAATGCTGTAAAAGGATTGTTCTTGCTAAGTTCATGTTAACTAAAGTAGTTAACTAATGAACCTTATTGTAAAGTATAATCCTTTGCTTCCCTTTTCCATATATCTCTTTCTTTTTTTCATTTCCTCTCTCTGTTCCTCAGGGTCTGGTGTTTAATCTGACTCTGGGTGCTGATGTTCTGAGTAACTGGACGGTGTACTCTCTGAGTATAGATGAAGCCGTGCGCAAGGGGCTGTTGTCGGCATCAAACGGATTCATCTCCACCTCCAGCAGCTTCACCACCTCCTCTTCTCCTTCTCTTTCACCTCCAACCTTCTACGCTGGCAGCTTCATCATCCCTGACGGCATTCCTGACCTCCCTCAGGACACATACATCCAGTTTCCCAACTGGAGGAAGGTAGAAGTCTTAACTGCTGCTACTGTTTTTTTTTTTAAATCCATTGATAAATTTAAAGAGATCAGAATCCCCTATAGATTAGCACTGGGGGAGTTATAAAGGGATCATAACATACTTTTTATTTCAGGGTCAAGTGTGGATTAACGGTTTTAACGTGGGCCGCTACTGGCCATCCCGTGGGCCACAGGTGACCCTCTTTGTCCCAGCCCACCTGCTCAGCACCTCCGTCCAAAACAACATTACTGTTCTGGAGTTAGAGGCATCACCTTGTTCCTCAGGTTCCTGCACGGTGGAGTTCACTGATACTCCTGTCATAAACAGCACTGTGAAGACAACCGAACACTTCAAGAGAAGTTCAACAGACAAGACCCTCTGGAGCAGAACGATCTTAGATTAAAACATTCGCAGCAACACGTATTTCACTGATTTGAAGGAATTTGAAGGATGAAATAGGAAGTTGTAAAGGATATGACAGTACTGTATGGAATATGCGATCACTGTGAATGTACAGTAATCTCGCACATGTACAGTAATTCTCAGGTATTCGTGCTGCTCAGAAAATGAGCTGTGATCTTAATTTTAACACATTAGATGCCTTTTAAGATGATGTTAATATTGATTTTATACTGCCAATTTGAAGTCCTATTATTTGCACTTTTAATTATTTTAAATACTAGAAATCTTAGTTTTTATTTTGACAGGCATGCTATGGGGTTTAGACAAGTGCCTATCGTTTTTTTTTTTCTTTTTTGCAAATTAGTGACTTTTTGCACCACATGCTTTGTGATATGTCACTATGATATAATGTTGAATGTTTTTCTGTCTATACTGTATGGCAATTAATTGTACTGTTAAAGCTGAAAAAAAATATGGTTGTGTGTAAAATAAACTGCATTATTTTAGACCGTCTTTATCAGAGATATATGATTTGATTTCACATGCGTTTTATTTCAGGGGTCTAAAGCAGGGTGGTTTACAATAATTTTGCACGTTCACCTTTTCTTATGCATATAATTAAAAAAAAAAAATGCATGCAAAGCTAATGATGGTGTGGCGGGGTGGTGTAATTTTTGAAACACAAGAGCAAGTTTTTATTCCCTAATAAATAAAGTCCGACTACGCCACCCTAGGGATTAGCCCCAGGGAAAATACTCAATGAGCACAGCACACAGGTTCGGTTCCCTCATAGAATTAGGCAAGAGACGGGAGTAATACAAAAATACAAGTGTTTATTAATAGAAAAATACTTTAAAATGTTGGACACTGAAACCCACTTTAAACTAAACAATGAGAAAAACCATGCAAAAACAAACTAAACACCGGCATGCCGGAGGCTCCCAACGGCAGGAAGCAACGTGGAGTTTGATTTTACAAAGCACACTTCCACACGCACACCCCGTGTCACTTAAATCACACACTCAGTGTACACTGCACACGATAAAGGACCACCAACAGGAGGAGGAAGAGCAATCCACACGTGTGACCCCAGCGCCTGCAAAATAAAGATAAGAAACTATAACAAGGTTCATAAAAAAAATGACCAGATGGACATCAATAAAGCAAATCCTCACAACAATAAATGTAAATGACAAATAAATAAATAAAAAACCCATTCAAGCGCAGGAAAGTCAATTAGTTGGTCACCTAAATAATACAAGACAATTTTAGCTCAGAGGTTCACACACACAAATAGAATTGTACTTATAGATGGTTGGTCACATGAACCAAGCAATTAAATGGCTTGATTAAATATTATATGCAGTTTAAATGACTTTACAAAAAGATGAAATAAAAATCAAAGTTAACCAAACAAACTATACTTCCAAAAAAATTGAAGTTAGTTAACAGAAAATAAACAAAAAGAGGTTTCAAATAAAACAAAGACACAAACTCCCAGTCATAGTAACGTATAAACACTTACCATCAGGAGATCACGCTAGATAGCACGCTTAATAGACACGGATTGGTCAGTCATGCCCACCGATTACACAATGGAATCACGCCTATTTGATATCCGAAAGAATGTTAAACCCATACAGCCGTTTCAGCACCATATCACGAGCTCTTAACAATAAACATTACCTGTGAGGTGAACAGTCATCAGACCCACTAAGCAGCACGGAGGGCACCGCACCAAAGCTGCACTAATTGATAACAATGATTTAAAAAAAGTTATACATAGGAAAACTCCAGAAAGGATCACCCATTAAAACACAGCTCGCTTACCTACAACCACCGTCGACGCTAGCAAAACAAACGGGGAAATCGGACGTGACGCATACCAGGTAACAGCCAATCACACTTAAATGCAAGGTACTACTTGCTGATAGGATGACACTGCTGTCAATCACCTGATACCGTTACAATGTTGTTAAATACCCACCAATTCTTTTCAAACATTATGCTGCTGCTTTGTTTATAATATTTTATAATAATAATGTTCGTTGAATATATGAAATAATAATAAGAATCTTATTTTCTGGGTTCCCCCCCCAAATAATAAAATGTTGAATGGAAATGGACTGAGACCCAACTTTAAGCCACTCTTAAGAGGCAAAGACAGTGTAGAGAATAAAACGTTTTAGTTCCTTATCTTTCTGTGTCCTTCCGTTTTGGTCAGAACGTGTAAAAATCTACAACCAATAACACTAAAACGTGCATCTTGTCGTGCACACGCTGCTCGTGTCCGTGTGGATTGATGTTGTGATGTGCACGCGCATTCGTAATCGTAACCGGAAATGGAATCGTCGTCAGCACGAAGGATGTGATCAATATGGTAAGTGTCAATGGCAAACCGCTTTTATTGCTTTAAACAAAAACTTAAATGAGGTGTTTCATTGCTATATAAAGTACAGAACATTCCAAGTTTAAATACTTAGTTTTTTATTCGCGAAATCCTCGAGTATGTCGCTTAAAAAACGATTGTTAGCTCTCATGCTAGCCAACGTCAAACAACTTTAATGTACGAAATAGTGAACATTAGTCTAATGTGTCAGTTAAATATATCTGAATTTTATATTTGAAAGAAATGCTGCGCTGAGCATTTTAACGCTGCGAAAATTACTGTATTATTTAGTTTAACTGAATAATAATAATAATAACGTTAATTTACATGAAGAGTCTTGTGTACTATTTATTGCATAATTTTTTTTATTATATATACGATATATATATATATATATATATATATATATATATATATATATATATATATATATATATATATATATATCAGTACAGACCAAAAGTTTGGACACACCTTCTCATTCAAAGGGTTTTCTTTATTTTCATGACTATGAAAATTGTAGATTCACACTGAAGGCATCAAAACTATGAATTAACACATGTGGAATTATATATGGAATTATATACATAACAAAAAAGTGTGAAAAAACAGAATCTTTTTGTTTATTGGATTGGAAATTTATTTTGATTGTATTTATATATATATATATATATATATATATATATATATACCATTATATTTATCTATATCATTTGTTTTGTAGTTATGTGCGGTTTAGTGGCTTTTATCTAAAATAATTACTCTACTCCGTTTCAGATGACTCGCTTCATTTGATCAAGAAGGATCCCGTCCATGAGGATGAGATCTGACGTTCTGCGCTGGATATTATAGAAGAATGAAAAGCAACCTCTGTCACAAAAAAAAATCATACAAATGATATGACCGTTCTCCTCGCATCGGTCACCACACTCATCTACTAAAGAGTTAACTGTGAGCCATCTACAGAAAGTCATTTTGTATAACATCATCAAAACCATGGTGGACAACCGCTATGCCACAGCTCTGGTCATCGGCTCCGTGCTGAGCCTGCTCGCCACTGTCTATCTCTCTGTTGCCATGGGAACGCAACACTGGTTCCAGTACCACAGCCAGCCGGCCAGCAATGACGCCAAAAATGGCTCGGACCTGCAGGAGCTACGTCAGGACTTTGGAGCAGAGGACGTGGATGAGCGGATCTACAGCATCGCTCTCTTCCGGCTCAATGGGACGCTGGGTCTCTGGTGGCGCTGCATTCTGGTGCCCCAGGACTCGCACTGGTTTAAAGAGCCTGGTGAGGAGAGAATGTTCAACTTTGTAATTTATGATACTGTATTTTTATTAGTTGTGCGTTAAGTTAAAAATGGATGCTAACTACATATTGCTTTGCCTGCTCTCTGCATCCTTCTTTTCCAGATCCAGTAATGGTGACTAAATGTCAGGCCTTTACTTTGCCACAGCAGTGGGAACCCAAGTACAAATCTCCTGGAAATATTAACAGTGGAGAAGATCTGCTGCGTACCTGTACGTCATGAATAAATCAGTCTTGAACACACACCTATCATTTTAACAGCTTTCATTTGACAATATTCAATTTAATTTACACACTACTATTTAAAATGCGAGGGTATTTCTAGATTTATATAAAGGTATTAATACTTTTATTCAGCAAGGTTGCATTGACAGTAAAGACATTTATGGTGTTATAAAAGATTTAAAATAAATGATGTTCTTTTGAACTTTCTATTTATTAAAGAAACTTGGGGAAAATGCATCATGGTGTCCACAAAAATCTGAAGCAGCACAACTGTTTTCAACATTGATGATAATAATAATAAATGTTCCTTGAGCAGCAAATCATCATATTAGACTGATTTTTGAAGGATCATGTGACACTGGAGGAATGATGCTGAAAAATTAACCTTAACATCACAGGAATAAATTAGTTTAAAATATATTCACATAGAAAACTTGTCTTTCAGTTGTAATAACATTTCACAATCTTACTGCTTTTACTGTATTTTTGATCAAATAAATGCAATCTTGGTGAGAAGAAGAGTCTTCTTTCAAAAACATTTAAAAAAAAAAAATCGTACATTCCGCACTTTTGAATAGTAGTATTTATATTGAGAAGATTTGTATTTTTATTTTTTCATTTATATTACATCATTTATTGAAAACTTAATGACCAAATAAAAACATAAGTCATATTGAAGACATTGAAAATATTAAATGTATATTGCCCTGCTTTTTGATTAGCACACATAATAAAAACATTCTGCGATATGCCATTTAATAACTACAATGAAAACCGTTCTCAATATTGTTTTTAATGCTCACTCCATTCACTTGTAATTGTTTACTGTCTAGACACAGTCCTATCAAGATGTTTCCTTTTTTAAGTAAGAATCATTCATATATTATATATAAATGATTGTTGCTCACTGCAGCTGGTAATATGATATAGTATGTCTTAACCAGTGCAGTGAGCAACAGGATGTTTTGCCATTTTCTCTTTTTGGTTATGTTTTGAATGTTTGTGTCCACAGACCTGTGGAAGTGTCAGTTCCTGTTGCCGCTGGTCTCTGTGGGGCTGGTGTTTCTCGCTGCGTTGGTCGGAGTGTGCGCCGGTCTTTGCCGCAGTATCACTCCCACACTATTTGTAGGGCTGCTGCATCTGCTGGCCGGTAAGACCGTAATAACAGCTAATGCCTGTATTTCCACAGCACCCAGAAAAAGAGATCATTATAATTTGACATATTTTGTTTTCTCAGGCCTGTGTTCCATAGCCACTGTATGCTGTTTCCTTGCGGGGATGCATTTGATACACGAAATATCCGACCTGCCAGAAGGTATGGACTATTCTCCGGGCTGGTCCTTGTTTTTGGCCCTGGTCTCATCTCCGCTGCAGATCATGGCTGCTGCGCTCTTCATATGGGCTGCGAGGAGCCACCGCCAACACTACACTCGAATGACAGCCTACAGGGTTGCCTAGGCAATAGAGGACTGACTATAGAGTCACCGAAGCGATTGTCCACTCTCATAGAAAGCACACAGCCATGTTTCTTCAGCGGCTGCTTTTACCACTAACCAAGCTTAAATTATGAAGGAAACAGCCAGAATACACCACCCAAAAGTTAGTAGGTAAACTAATGCCCCCACCATAACACTCTTCTGTGAATATATTCATTTCTTGAAGGATCTTACTACTATATAACTTATTAACTACTCTAGTCTGTAAGCATCTGTGCTATTGAAGATGAGACACACAGCTTCTCACCCACAGCCAGACTCTTGCTCAACAGAAAAGCATCTATAAACACTAAACTGTAGTTATTCAGGGCTTCACCTTTTGTTTAGTCACACTTTAACCATTGACCAACGAGTTAAGTTTAGTTTCATCTTCTATTTTGTTTTAAATAACACCTCTGTGTTTTTTTTTTCAGCCTGTGTTGTAGCTACTCGGTTACATTTTGATGTGATTGCATTTTAGCGCTTAGCAATCCCAAGATGCAATAGGGTTTTGCCTCGTCCTGAAAGACTGAATGTTTGTATCCATCATAATCATTAACCACTCGAGCCTTTTGTGTTTTCCTGCTCATTTTGTTTGCTTATTTATAATTTTTTTCTTGTGCTATGCATTGGTTTTCCTCTGTTGTTTACAATATGGTTTCTCTTTGAGGATGTAATCTTTATGTAGTTTACACTTGATTAGTAACTTTGTTTAGAATCCAGTATTTTGTGGTTGTTTATACTTATTTATGTTTCATATAAAATCATGCTGATTTGTTATACTTTGCAAACTGACACTCATAATATTGGTGAAATTAATTCAACGGCTTAATGTCAAATGTTGTGGACGAGTGACTTAAAACATTCCAGTTACTGCTGTCATTCTTCACATATGTCATGATGTAAAAATCTGATGACTTTCAGTCAGTTGTAGATTTTACTCAAGAGATTGAGATTGTATATTGTCCAGAAATTGTACCAGTGGTGAAAATCAACACTGTGCACATCCAGCTTCACTTTATTCATTGTGTCATGTGGTTTATTCCGTGTGTTGTAGTATTTGAGATCATATTTTGTTCAAGTGAGTGTGCTTTTTATTTTGTCTTTTTATTCCGAGCCACTGAGAGGCTCAATTTTGTCAAAGCAGTCAGGCGATAGCAACATCATATGAGCAATACATTCAAGAGGATACCTCACACTCCACAGCCCACTGTGACATCATCTTGATGGTGTCTGAAATACTTCAGATGGTTTTGCCTTTTTTATACAGTTTTGTACACGTTGCTGTCAAGTGAACATTTTGCTGGTCACAATAAATATCTTTTCATCCAGAACAAAGTTGCTTGTGATTTAGCAGCAGATCAAAATGCGTCTTTCATTGTCATATAGCTACAAACGTGTGTAATGTACCTGAGTTAGAAGTCATTGTTAAAATAATTTGAGTGACATTCTTTTAAAATCATCTGATTGGTGTTGGTAATCATGCTGTGTTTCATATCTTCTCTCTCATCCTTCAGTCTTTCTGCACCTGCACCGATGGAATTGTCAGCATCATCTTTTTTCCCAAGTGAAAAGCGATTTCCTTTTCATAGTAGGCAGCTTCATTGATAAAGTAAGGATGAAGTGGCTCTTCTTCTTCATACTTCACAGTTTCTCCAGAAAATTTCAAAAACAAAGGGTCTCCCTGCTTTAGGAGACAGAAGTCTCTGTCCTAGAAAACAAAAACAACAATAAAAAAAGCAGTTCAGATTTGGGGTGTATGTCTCAAACATATCTAGGTCACATTTTACCCAACATCAAGAAAATTAATAATATTTTCAATCCCATTAAATGTATTGCATTCTGTAATTTGCATGTGGACATTACGCAAAATTATACATACTACCATGATAAATTAATACTTTGCCATTACTGTAATAAAAATGGATAAAAAAAACTGGTTCTAAAATAAACTTAATTTTCTTATCATCTGGACATGATCATGCTGATTCTATGTAAATGTAATAAATAGCAGCATGACTGGCACCTGCAGCTGAGGATGAATAGCAGCAGCAAGAGTCCGAGTCTCTGGATCTCTGGGATAATCAACACTTTTAATAAACTTAAAGGCTTCCACATCCCCGCCTTCAAACACCGTTCCTGAAAACAACATAGTTTGATATAAAATACACTTATGACACACAAATATAAACCACATTTGATTATGTTTAACAGTACCTGAGTTGAATTTGTGGATCCAGTCTATTGTCAAGTCGACGGCCTCTTTCATAATGGAATAGATGTCAGCCCTGATGACACCATGCGGCTGCGGCCCGACCTCTATTGCTACAGAAACACAGGTCATCTGAATGTGCATTTGTGGTTGAGCATACAAAACAAATGCAATGAGATGATCACCATCACTTACAAAAGCCATGCTTGGATACAGACTCCAAGGAATAAGCATCACTAATCGGGATATCCAGTACCAGCACTCTCACAGGCACTTTGGTTATCTTAGTCTTAAATGTGTACATGACAACACACACAACATCAAAACACACGTGCACAGGCACAAAAATGGAACAAAAACAAAAACCTAGGTCTTTGGTTCTTAACTGGTTTCCTTCAGGACCCATAATTTGTAGTGCACTGAATATTGGGTATTTGTCAGTCAAACCCCTCCGGCCTAAAATATTTACTTGAAGTCCCCCTGAGATTTAAAGGGAACATTTCAAATAATTTAACAACGTCTGATGCCAGGTAATGGTTTAAACAATAATTTAAATCTATAAACAAGTTAGACCAAAAGTAATCCAAAAGTAGTCAGAATACATTACAACACTAGGTTTTTTTATGAATTTATTTAATTATCTGTTACTCTTTTAACAATTACTTTTTTTTTTTTTGTTGTCTGTCAAAATTTGGGTCAAACCTCCCACCAGTTGAGAACGACTGACCATAGTTTCCAGTATGGTGTTTATTGAAGCACACTTGTGATGTTCTTGCCTGTAAGTATTTACAGATGTGCAGAGTCACCCAGTCACTGGTCGTGTAATGAATCAGTGTGAGGCCCATGTTAGCCGTGGTGTTATGAAGGTCACAGATCAAGTCGATTGCATCTGTGGATCCTTTCGGCCCCAGAAGATTGTTCAGTTCCTGAGCACGCCGGACTTCATATGGGCTGCTGTCTGTAATAGGAGAACTGCAAAAAAGAGGATTTTAGAGCTAGGCAGTACATATTCTGCATGTAGAAATATATTTACTTGCATTGCCATTGTTGTGGTGCTGCACGACATGTCAACTTAACTCAGGGCCATAACCACTATAGACACTAAGAGGGACAAGACCCCTAAATAATAAGAATGATGAAAAGGTATTTTTCTAACTTTAAAAGTTTTATTATTAGGTTGATTTGCATCAGTGGTCATAAAATGATTGAGACGGCCAAATTCAAATCAAACAGACTTTTAGACTAGAATTTAGAACCTTCTCTGTTCCAACATTCCAAATTGCAGTTTCCACATCTCACCTCAGCGTGGCTATGTTGAAGCAGCGGTTCATATCCTGGTCAATGTATCTTCTGCACTCTTTCACAGCCCGTGGGTTCGACAGCACGGTTTTAACGGGGATCGGCCACGCGCACTCTCCCTTCTCTTTCTGTTGTCGCTCCATCTCCTGCACCACATACACACCGGACAGCTCGTTTCCATGGGTGCCGCCACATACGGCCACACGAGCCAGTCCTGGCAGGAACAATAATGCCATCTACAACAGAAAATGAATAACACTCTTTGAGTATTAAAATGCCACGGCAGTACATTGTGTCTAGAATAATTATTATATCATGACCCCGTTCAGTGATTTGAATACTGAATCATAGCCTATTGCATGTTGTTATTGGTAGACACACTGTATTAAAGGGATAGTTCACACAAAAATGAAAATTACCCCATGATTTACTCACCCTAGATGTATATGACATTCCTCTTTCAGGCGAATACAATCGGAGTTATATTTAAAAATGTCCAGGCTAATCCATGTTTTATAATGGGAGTGGATTGTAGCTGATCATTTGAAGTCTATATTTACAACTTTATTTACAACTTTCTAAACCTTACTCTTTAGCTTCCGCTAAATGTTGTATATGCGTTCACGAGAGACTGGCGTCTAGCGGATGATGTAGGACCTAGGCAAACACGTTGAAAAACACAGAAGTGCAGAGTAGAGAGCAAAGCAAAACTCCAGGGGCACATTAACGCAAGATGCTGAGGCCAGGGGCCTACACTTGGGAGGGGCCTATTGGCTGCTGGGAATTTCTTTTTTTTTTATAATTATTTGTATATATGGGAGTTTGCAGCAGAGACAACAGCATTCTGTAAACAAACTTACACACTTATTTTCAGCGACACCCTGCTTGTAGTATTTGTAGTGAATGGTTCAGTTTAGGTTTCTGCCACACAGTTTGCATGGTTGGTATGTTTCACTGATATTAGGGATTTGGGAGGTCTTTATGGATCATGATTATAATCTATTTTATTTCATTAAGTACTAATTTAAGGCTTTCTACAGATATATTTATCATGTCTGTGAGGCATGTATTCACTTAGTTTCGGTTCATTTTTGTGAAACGCTCTTTTTCAAGATGAGATGGCTAAAAGCGAATCATGTTTGTTGTCTTTATTTTATAAAAGCACAACATTTTGTTGATATTGTAAGTGCACACAAATACAAGTAGACCCTTTACAGTTATGAATGATGTATTACTCTTTCCTTTATGAGCAAGTTGTGATGAATTGAGAAAGGGCTAAATTGATCAAACATAGGGTGTTCCAAAAATGCTCCAAACTTTTTCGAAATTAATTTAATTTAAAAAAAAAAAAAATTACACGAAATATAATCACTTTGGCATTACATAAAAAACTGATTTTAATAGCCTAGCTGAAACAGTAGTAGCCTGTAGGCAGTTTCAACTGCAACAACATAAACAAATGTGCGCTTTTGTGGCCCTAACTTAACTTCTGGTAGACTTCAAAATAAAATCAATAACAACAGCTAAGTAGTCCCTCTAGAATAGATTATTTTTGATAACAAGCAAAATATGTTTGCTGCGTAAATCAGACCTACTGAAAATGCAAATTCATTCTCTGCCAGAAGGAGGTGCTTTAAAGCGGGAGAAACAGAGGTTTCCCCAATAAACACGCATACGACAGTTAGCAAAAGCTAGAGATTAAGGTCTAAATGTGGACATTTTTCTTACACGAACACATCGCTTCACTTCAGAAGGCCTTTATTAACCCCCCTGAGCCATGAGGACTTCTTTTATAATTGATGGGTGTGATTTTTTTGGACTTTAAATTTTGGGCTACCACCCACTCCCATTATAAAGCATGTATTAGCCTGGACATTTTTTTATATAGCTCCAATTGTATTCACCTGAAAGAGGAATGTCATTTACACCTAGGATGGCTTGAGGGTAAGTAAATCATAGGGTAATTTTGGGGTGAACTATCCCTTTAAATAGATTTTATTAGCCTACCACTTTTCAATTTGCATTTGCAAATAATCTCCAGCAGTGGGTGAGAAAAAGGTGTGGTCAGTACAAATCAAGCTCCATGGCATGGTGAAAGTTACCAGTTAAATTTGTCTTTCATTAAGTGCATTAGTGTAAGCATGCTCTCTTTTGTTTTAAATTAATTCAAATGAACCTGCACTGAATCCGATATTATTTTAAACTGACGGTATCACATTATTATGTAGTTATTATGACTGATGATTTGTAGAACTGACAAGAGAGTTAATAAATTAATTAATTATCTCATAGCGGAGGTTAACAGAAGAAGGGTCACATACTGACATTTGCATGGTTGGCACAATAGACGGAAAACTGCACTGTTAATGAGAACAAAAGACACTAGTTGGGGTTGAGAAAAACAATTTTTAACTGGACATTAATGGGTAAATGAAAATAAAGCAATGGAGGCAGGGTTTCGGTTAACAACAACTAACTAAACCAAATAAATACTTTTTTTCAACCCTAACTATTTTATATGGTTTTAAAGGCAACATTTCTCACTTTGGTTTAGTTTCATTGGAAGTAGCCTACTAAATTAACTAAAACACACAGTAATAAAAACTAGAATTAGTTATTAAAAAGCTAGCAAAATTACACACATCGAAAACAGAAGCTATTGAAATAAAAACTAATAGTAGTATATCAATTGTATTAAAATAACAACTGATGTGGAAGTGTTTAAGAAAAAATGTCTTTATATTAAATGAAACTGAAGAATGATCCATTTGTGTGTCACCACATGGAGTTCTTGAGAAAAGCAAAATATCATTGATCTTCATGGACTTATCTGATCACAACATAAAAGACAGAAGTTGTGCGAGTCACAAACACTTTTCTTTAGTAGTCAGTTTGTATGTCCGTGGCATTCATCACATTTTAGAATTCCATGCAAACTGTAATACTGCAGTTTCTGATTAAGTTTTGGCCGATAACTATTGCCAACTTTATGATGTCTATGTTCATTCTCATTTGGCGGGTTTTTATCCATGCGTTTATCCCTTTAAGAACACCATGGTTTATTTAAGCTCCAGTGCTAGAAGGAGTTTTCCTTCAGAATATAGTGTACTGTGCCTCTGTCAAAATATGAGAATTCAATAAAGCTGTCTCACATTTTACAACAACATATGAGAGTAAAAGCTGAAAAAAATGAAAGGTGAACCTACCATTATTTGTAATACAGAAGTTACGCTGTTTCACTCCTTGTTCCAGCTGCTTTCCCCCTAATAGTCGTACTGAATGAAATTGCACAAGGTCTACCAGACCTTTGGACACATACGGTGAGGTGTGACAGGACATGCGTGTTGACACACATTCAGTCTGTACAGGCCTAATCTAGCCTCAGGGGCCACAACACTGCAGGAGCTGCATCTGCACACACCCACAAAAACACACATTAATAGTTTAAGACATTCTTCCACTAAACACAAACACAGTCAAGTAACCTACAAAGCAATGATTTACCTTGTGCTTCAGTTAGCAGCCCTGGATCATCTTTCACACATGATGCTGATGCAACACCAGCTCTCACTTCCACTGGCCATGAAGCTCCACACGCAGCGAGCGTTTTGCTGACTCACATATGCGCTAAAGAGAGTGTGTGTGTGTGTGTGTGTGGAAGGAAAAACGAGGGGGAGGAGAAACATGACAACTGAGAGGACTGCAGAACCTACAATTATACCTAAACATTACAACTGGCCCCTGCTAGCATTCTATAACAAACCAGAATTTCCTGTCACAAATCTCTCCCACTTCCTCGGGGCATGTAAACCTGTTGTTGCAAAATAGCCAATTTCGAAAACATTTCTTTGGTTGCATTTCAACACAGTTCAGATGTCGGAATGAAAAGATATGGGTAATTTAGTTATTGTTGGCCACACCCTAAGACTTATCAGCCTGCATTTGCTACATGATTAAATAGGAGATGTACCAAGTACCTCAGGAATAAGTGTTAAATAATTTTATTCTCAGAAAACCAGACAGGTACAAAAATACAGTTTGCTCTTAGTTTTTTCAGATAAAACAATAAGTTCTATTGATCCACTTTTTATACCCTTGATGCATTGTGTCCATTATTGGCATGAACTTGTTTAAAAGTAAAAACAAATATATATATATAAAAGTTTATTTGTGATTAAATAATTCATGCATGAAAGGGTTAATTCTACCATGCACAGTTGCAGAGTTATTCACAAAAACTTAAAGTTGCTTATTATAGAGCCACCACAAACTTTTCTACACATACTCGTTCTCACATGATGTACAATTCTATCTATTGTCCTAATGGTAGGCTATTCAGACATTGTAAGCTGCTGTGTTTTTTAAGAATCTGAGTCATATTAGTGTATATGATGTTTTTAAGGATTTTCAGTTGTAGTGTCCCTCACAGGTGCAATTGTTACACGACTTGCTGGTCTTCCTCAGAATGTCCTGTAGTTTGTGTATCAAGCTTTGTTACATTTGGACATTGCGTTCAAGTTTGTCTCTAGTCTCTGACTTCTAGACGTTTCACACTATCACAATTCTATTTACTATATAATGCAAAGGCCCTGCAATATGCAGAATAAATAACATGACAAAGGCTGGGAAATTGACAATTTTGTAAATGCATAGCAGCAGAAGTTAGTTACAGCCTTTAGTTAAGAAAACAATTTGGACTCTAAAATATTGTATTATATATTTTGCAGAGTGAAAAGCGTTTCCTTTTTCATAGTAGGCAGCTTCATTGATAAAGAAAGAATGAAGTGCCTCTTCTTCATATTTCACAGTTTCACAGAAAATGTAAAAAACAAAGGGTCTCCCCGCTTGAGGATACAGAAGTCTCTGTCCTAGGATTTTTATTTAATTTTTTCCCCTCACATTTTGGATGAATTTCACATCAAATGTATGTCGTGTTTTATGGAATTATGACAATTAAAACGTATTTTGTCACTTACCTTGAAAAAGGCTTGCAGAAAAGAGAATCATATTCAAAACCATGAGAAATAAAGAAAGAAAGAAAGAAAGAAAGAAAATAACAGCATATGGTTTTGAAATGACACGAGGGTGAAAAATGATGGCTGCTGGTTTATATGGTTAAAATATCAATTCAAGACACACTGCAATTTCAGCTTGCATACTCTGCTGCCCTCTTCTGGAAATGAAAGGACATCATGTGACGTTAATTTGAATACTATTATTATACCTTAAAGTAGCCTGTTCTCCCCTAATTCACGCATTGATCAAAATGTGTACTTTTAAATTAATATTGTCAATATATTCAGGTAAAACTCTGGTTCATATGATGAATGTTTTCCCCCATAATCTCATATAAGACGATGAGTATAAATGGGTGTTGAGTCAAACTACGAAATGACCACAAATAATATCCTATTAAAGAGCAATTCAGTCTCTTGTTCAATCAGTTTAATGTTACATCTGGGTTTTCCAGCCATTTTCTCTTTCAGTCTCAGCAGCAGCAGCAATACTCAAACTGGCAATTGCACTCAGTATGACTGAAAGGAGTAAAATAACCTAACCTAGAGCTGAATTAAAAAAAAATAGCCCAGACATTTAAGATGTGAGATTTCAGAGAGCTTAAATGAAATCAGGTATTTTTTTTTTTTTTTTTTTTTTTTTTTTTGAGGACTGGGTCTTCTCTTGTTGAAGCAAGAGAAAGCAATCTTTAAACTAGCTGTGTGCACAATGGATTTAATCAGAGATAGAAGGCAATCTCTGTTCTGAAGAAACATGAAATAGAACCCTGCTGAGAGCTTTAGCAGCAAGAGTGCTGTGAAGACAGAGACGGTACTAGTGGCATGTGATGGAGGTTCATCTCATTAAACACAGCCTTGTTGAAGCTTTTCACGGAGCACCGTCAGGCAATTTTCTCTCTTCATTCTCTAGCATTGTATGTTTTCAACCTGTGGATCTTATTTTAGTAAAGGACAGTGCATTTTGATAGTAATGTCTCTGTCACTAGACTGATCAATTATAATCGATGCAGTCTGTAAAGTAAGCGCCCCTGCTAGCCTCAATAACACCTCTTCACTCAGCAACCTTCGTCTTCTTCAGGAGGCCTCGCTGCAGGATGATAGCTGATGACAGAAGTAGAAATGAAGAGAAAAGTGAGAAATGTGTATATTTTCTTGTAACTTTCAATTTAATTCATAGTTCTTGACAATGAAAGCATGTCACACAACATTTTTTTTTCTATGGATGAATTTGCACTAAAAAAAATTGTTTAGTTGGATGCTCAACCTTTGACTATTTTTTTTTTCTATTTTGATGAAAACAACTACGGTACTTGCATTTTATTATTAACATTGTTTTTTCTTTTAACCTTGTTGTCCAGACCCTACCAGGAATATTTTTGGATCCCAACTAGGGCTGCATGATTATGGGAAGAAAAACTGAAGGACAAAAGAAAATATTTTAAAGACTGTTGGTAACGAAACAGTTGATGGTAGCCAATGAGTTACAACTGTTTGGTTCCCAACATTCTCCAAAATATCTTCTTTTGTGCACAACAGAATAAAGAAACTCATAGAGGTTTGGAACAACTTGTGGGTGAGTAAATGATGACAGAATTTTACATTTTGGGTGAACTGTCCCTTTAAAGCTCCTTGTTTGTTGACAACAGCTGATTTAAAAGTTTGGGAAGATGGTTGGCACTTGTTGCATTCCCAAATGCATGTTATAAGTGCCACAAACTCAGAGTGGATGAGGAGATAAGTTTGTTTGGAGCAACTTTTACTGCAACCCGAGCCACACTGAGACACTGAAATCACTGAATCATGAATTGTTCACAGCCTTTATTTTGCATAGCCCTAATTGCAATCAACCAATCGAGAATCGAGAACATTTACCTTGATTGGTGATTCCCCCATCAGAGTCCTCTTGCAAAAAACAAAACAAAAAAGGCTCACCCCACTACACAGCCACTCACTTGCATTGTGCCTTTATTATCCTTACTTGTGAAGTAGAGCAACTGTTGATCTGATTCATGAAGTGTGCTTCAATCAGAGTTTAATCCCTTTTAATTGGAAGAGCTTCTCCCCAGGCACTGACAGAGAGTGTGAAAGCTGGACTCCTCTGACAGGCATTAGTGGAGGTTGCCAGATCTGCATAAAAGGGCAGTGTCTACCCGGAGAGCTCAAACACCTGCAGAAGCATCAGAGGATTAATGAAATAGTTGAAGATGAAAGGTACAAAACCACCTGAACCCTGGGTGCACGGTGAGATGCGTGACATGGCCTTTCTGTGGTTAGAGCACACACAGACAAACACAGACATGAGCATAAACATGTGTACACAAACATGCACATGCATCTACTGGTGAAACTGTGTACATATGTACAGGCTACATTTTTATCTTGGCTAGTAATTTAAAGGAATAGTTTACCCACAACTGAAAACTTGCTGGAAATATACTAACCCTCAGGCCATCCTAGCATTACATCATTTGTTCAGCAGTGGCTCCTATGCAGTGAATGGGTGCCGTCAGAATGAGAGTCCAAACAGCTGATAAGAACATCACAATAATCCACACCACTCCAGTCCATCAATTAATATTGTGTGAAGTGAAAAGCTGGAGACGTGTGGATTACTTGTGGATTATTGTGATGTTTTTATCAGCTGTTTGGACTCTCATTCTGATGGCACCCATTCACTGCAGAAGATCAATTGGTGAGCAAGTGATGTAATGATTTATTTCTCCAAATCTTTTCCCATGAGGAAACAAACACATTTATATCCAGGATGGCATGAGGGGGAGTACATTTTCAGCTAATTTTCATTTTATTCTATTCCAGTAATAGCAACAGATCACCAACAATTCCATTTATGTAATTAACTCTGATGTTTTTTCCAAAACCCCATATAGTAGTATACAAAAAATATGCAAGAATGAACTCCACATATCCAAAGTCATCCACATATCCAAAGTTTTGAAGCTGTACCGTATTTTAATCTGTTCCTTACACAAGGCTTTGAATAGCTATTTTTCAGGTTCTTTTATAGACAGTATATCTCAACAGACCTGCTTTTGTGTAGAAATTAGCTATGCGAAAATTCTTCTAATCTTGCTGTGAATATTAGTAAATAAAAACAGAATTTTTGTTTTTGAAGTCTATTTGACAACCAAATAGTTTCACACTTATATTAAATTGTTGCACTGTTCTTTGACAAGATTTTCCTCTTCCTCTGAATATAAATTCACATCACACTAAGCTGTTTTGCCTCATCTGACAGCTCAGAGAGAAAGATGTAGAAAACGTTATGGAATGTTGTGACAACCCATTCACAGACACTGAATATTGTTCATTTGAGAAGAAGTAACAGAGAGCGCAGTTCAGGCTTTTAAAAAAAGTTCAAAACTACTGACACTTGCCATGCTGTTTTAGGATTGCCTTCAAAGACTGTGAATAAATGCAGGGAAGTTGGCATTACAAAGAAACTCTACTGCCAATTACAGTTTCTACCAGCTAGACAGCAACACAAGCTTCACTCACCTCCTTTCAGTCAGGTTGAGCTGAACCTCAAAGGACTATATATCAGTCATTATCCATGCTAATTAGCAATCACCTTTATACATTTAACACTGACTTAACCACCTCATTTGCAGTAAACATATATACATTCATGGGGCTGGGGCTATAAAGCATTTTTCAGTCCTCCATTGCAAATCTGAAACTATCCCAGTTTTGCATGTCCCTCTGTTCATTTGAGCAGCAACATGTGGCAGGAGCAGCAGCATCTCCAGACGTCTGTCATATGAGGCATGACTGCGCGTCACTGCTATTTTGGACACTTTGGAGCGCAGGACGATGCACACGAGGACGTGCCAGATCTATGCGTGACACTATAGTAGCATAAATATATGCCTCTGATCAAATCCTAGCTGTTTAAGGAGGATATCAAATAAGTTTATCATGGCTGGTCCTCAGAGCGGCTCAAACGTAACGCTTAATTTCACAAATCAATTCGTGCAGCCGCCGTGGCGCGTCGCGATCTGGTCTGTCGCGTACAGCTCCGTGCTGGCGGTCGCTGTGTTCGGTAACCTCATCGTTATTTGGATCATTTTGGCTCATAAACGGATGCGCACCGTGACCAACTATTTCTTGCTCAACCTGGCGTTCTCCGACGCCTCGATGGCCGCCTTCAACACGCTCATCAACTTCATTTACGCCACGCACGGAGAGTGGTACTTTGGAGAGGTTTACTGCAAGTTCCACAACTTCTTTCCCGTGACCGCTGTGTTTGCCAGCATTTACTCAATGACTGCGATTGCAGTCGACAGGTAAGTGTATGATTCATTTGGCTATAACATTTTGAGTGCAGTACCATTCATGCAAACCTACGATGGGATACATGATTCAGGGTTCTCGTGGGAATGTAGCTATATAATAAAAGGCTATAAGATCTATTACAAAAACATTTAAATGTCATTGTAAATTATCTGGCAGCAATAAAATGTTTATTTCAATACTCAAACCAATATATAAGGGGACAGAGGACTGTAAAACACTGTTAATATGAATTCCATGTGAAATTATCTGGAAATTGTTGGTTTATTCCAAAAGTGTTGGTATTACATTAGTTTGAATACATCAATGACCTCAAAATAACGCCATCAGGCTGTAATTCGTCGCATGGTTCCCAAAGGAATTATACAATTTTGAATTCCAGACCTGGAAAATAGCGATGTTTAATAATAAAAAAATTATATATATATATATATAAAACAATCTATAAAAAATATTAAATGTCTTTGTTAATTACGCACTCTTTCTGCGTTTATTCAAGTTTCTTGTATCATTTTACGTTGAAACTATGTACAAAAATGACTGCACGAGAGCTATTTAAATTTCAGAATGTCCAGTCATTGTGTAGCTGCGGCAAAACTGGACAATAAATGCGTTCAAATATGAGTAAAGGTTGTTGATGTGTCGGTATGCATTTCAAGCTTTGAAAATGTCTTAAAAGTCATTAAAGTGGGCTATTTTAGTTGATAAAATTTTGCTAGTATCTATAATGATTTTTTTAAGTAATTTAAATAATAATTTTAATTAATTTAATACTTTTTGCATTATTTTCAATTGAATAAATCAACATGTAGTTAATTAAGCTTGTTCTTTGACGTTTTAGCTACATTTATTTAGCTACACTGATCATTTTCAGAATTAGGCAGGCAACATTCATCGCATCAGTTAGTCATGAATGCATCTAATGAGATGAGATCTGTGATTCTGTTCTGCGTGATCCAGAGCATAGGGGGACTTTTCCTTCATTAAAAGATTACAAGCTCAGTCTGTGGCTGTGTAGGAGCCAGAGAACATCTCTTCATCCTAACTCTGCGTAATCTTTCAGCATGCATGAGTGTTCATCCCTCCCCTGTTTGTTCCTGAAAACAAAAGGTTTGACCTAAGACATGGTTTTGCACCAATATTTGCATAGTTTGAATTGAGAGAGCAAACAGGATGCAGAATTCAATTTTAAATTTAAGTGGAATTAACATTTTTAAGAATGAACTGTAAAAAAAAAAATTTACTAAAAAACAATAGCAAAGTAAATCCTATTTCTTTATGACCCATAAAGATGTCATCATGCATAAACATGAGACATTATATACTATCTGTGTTTTTTCTTTTCTTTTTTTTCTTTTTTCCCCTTCCTGACAGTCAAATTCATATTCAACATCTCACTCTCATTAAGGGTGTCTGTTCTTCAGTTAGATTTAATTACCGACCCTTTTCACAGACTGTGATGATGCATTTTCACAGTTATTAATATTGCAAATCTACCAACTTTTTTACATATTCTTTTTTTTTAATTTATGTACATTAATAACATTACACATTGTGTTTTATTACGTTGTCATCAGATTACTGAAAACTAAGAGAGTGTGACAGGAAGTTTGACATATTTCTCTCTTCTGACAATCGAAATGAATCTCTGGCCATTTCCCCCCCCCCTCTTTTGTAAGGTCATAGAAACCTAATTGTGCATATTTCTTTGAAATGGGAACACAAAAAGTATAAATGTTGTAGTCTCCATTCTTTTGAAGTTTACCCAACTATGATGACTTATTTTTCTGTGTGAAAAGGGTTCATTAAAACCATGTTTTTTCTTTATTCAGGTACATGGCTATTATTCACCCTCTGAAGCCTCGTCTGTCAGCTACTGCTACCAAAGTGGTGATTGTCTGTATTTGGGCCCTGGCTGTGATTTTGGCCTTCCCGCTGTGTTTCTACTCGACCACGAGAACTATGCCTCGCAGAACCGTCTGCTACGTTGCTTGGCCGAGACCTTCTGAGGATTCGTTCATGTAAGAGATCCATTTGTTTCTAAGAGCAGTCCTAGATCAGTCACTAACAAGGTGGATTTCATTGAGGAATCTGTCTTAGAAGCCAGATGCGTGTGCAGAAAGCTTGGATGATTTCACACCAGCTGATTGTTTTTCTTCTGCTTGTAATTTCTGTACAGCCTGCGCTTCTCAGGCTTTGCTTCCACTGCTCCAATATTGGTAATGCTCTTTCTGGCTTTACATTGCCTGCTGTCTTTACACTAAGTGCCATCTGCCAGTGAGGCGAAGAAAACCAAACACAGTACCTATTTACCAGTGGCCAAATGGTGTGTCAGAAGTGCAAACAATCTTTCTGACTCACAATCCAAATTTATTGTCTAAACACCCAAGCGCCAAGCATTAGATAAGCTTATTTGGGTTTATCATTTGGTGACATACAGAAAAAACACTTTCTGTGTGTATGTGTGTGGGTTTTTATGTCTTTTTTTTTTTTTTTTTTTTTTTTTTTTACCTTGGGGTCCTCTTCTCTCACCTGTGCAGGTATCATATCATAGTAACAGTGCTGGTGTACATGCTGCCCCTAGTGGTCATGGGTATCACCTACACTATAGTCGGGGTGACACTTTGGGGAGGAGAGATTCCTGGAGATTCGTCGGACAATTATGTTGGACAATTACATGCTAAAAGGAAGGTAAGAGAACATACTGACATATATTTGTTAAGGTCAAAAGGCTTGGAGAAACACATGCTGTGGTTTTCATCTTAAAGTAGTTCATCAGCATGACTTTCTTTCTTCTGCAGAACATGGAAGAAGGTATTTTGAAGAAACAACATGCAGTGTTATTGTTATAGTAGCAAAAACATATAAAAAATGATAATGCAACTAATATAACTGTATTTGTTAATTTAAGTAAAGCTGAAATAAAATATTAAATGTGAATTTAATAAAAACAATAAAAACATGAATTTTTGATTTGAATATGTTGAATATGTTTGTTAGGAACTGACTGATCTATTCTCATATAATCTCTGATCTCTGTCCTCAGAATGTGGTGACCAAAGGACAGTGTTTAAGAAATGAGCCCATGCGTTTGTAAATCATAGAAATGAATCTATGTATTTGCTGTTACCTGTACTGAGGGAATCTCACTGTATTGCTATATCTATTTGATATCTTTCCACAGATTAAGGTCATGTCTGGTTTATCCCGCGGGTCAGCTCTGAGCTTTTTGTGACTCGCACACGTGGGACAGTGATATGTCCCTCTCAGGGATTAATCTGGGACAATTTATCTCGTATTGGGCAAAAGTGTTTTTTACAGAATGGTTTTTAAGAGATTACAGGATCCTTTCAGATATAAACCGTAGGCTTGCGCTGGATTTAAGCACTTGTTAACTCACCTTCACACAACCTCACTTTCCAAACACAATGATTGATTTAAAGAGACTGCTGATTGGCTAGAAAGGTAACAGAAAGGATTTCAGTAGGCTTAGCAGGGCGTGTGAACCCTTTCTCAGACTCTTGATTGGAGAGAATTGCACTGGTGAATTAAAGGCATTTTCTATCTTTGTTTCATGGAACTAAAAGGAAAAACAAGTCATTTTGAAATAATGTTTTCATAATTTAATGGCAATGCTATAAATGTGTTCTTAGAATGTTTCAAATATAACATTTTGCATGGATGAATTATCAAAAAATGTTTATCTTTGTCCCATAAAACTAAAAGGAAATAAGTACACACACACACACACACACAGCATTTATTCCGAATAGAATTCTACATTATAAATGTCTTTACTGTCATTTTTGCCAATTTAATGTTTTGCTAAAAAAAAGTATTAATATATTTCTTTAAACTCATGCTAACCTTAAGCTTTTGAATTATATTTTAACTAAAAAATTAGAATACAATAATTAAATAATAGTATTAAAATAACTTAGTTCATTATATCAAGCTGGTGTTCTGTAATCCCCTTTTTTAAACAATTTGTCAAAATTATGAAACAAAAACAAATGTTTTTGGAGTTTGTTTTCGGTTCTACTTCAAAATGTCATGTTTAATTCAAAAATAATTGTTAATGATTGATGTTTTTTTTTTTTTTTTTGTGCTGTATGCATCAGTCTGTGTGTGTGATGTCCGAGGCTGAGACTAAACAACATGTCAGAGGACAAAGATCTTAGGCCACTGGTTGGACATTTACATGCACTTTTTCTCTTTCTCATTTTTGAGAATCTGTTGTTAATGTAAAACATTTTCCAGCCATTAATCTATCGCTTTTGAAAACACCATTCCTTCATTCTTTTGGATCCGTTGCTAACTTTAGTGCATGACAACCTTTGAAAAGCCACTCACAATGTCTCAAATGGCTTCATTAATTTGTGCATAATTTGACACAGACCTGTTGGAAAAGACAAAGAAACACCGTCCATCATCAATCAATGAACTCTTTCATTTGTACCTTGTCTGTAAAAAAGCGACAAGAGTCTTGTACCCAGAAGAGACCCCGCTGTACTTTAATGTGTAATGGGACGCAGTGGAGCATTGCGAATAATTACTGATTGACAGTTACACGGCAGAGAAAGGTTAGGTATGACGTAACCCTAGCAGCGGATATGATGAGCTACGGGTGGCAGAAGTGTCAGAAAACCTGCCCTTTTATGCCAGTTTGACACAGGTTTAGCCAAAGTTTATTAAGGTTGCAAGGGAACGTATGAATGGTGTTCAATCAGTGTGAAAGTACATTATATTTCAGGAGGGCAGGCGAACATGACCTGTCAAGACGGTACACCTCATTTTCTACTCGATGTGTGACTGAATAGACGCCACGCAGTGTTCATCACTCTATTACAACACCATTCACGATGTTCTGCAAAAGGGACTAATTCAGACTTTGTTAAAAACTGCACTGATCGGAATTGTATGTTTGATGTGTATATGTAAAATTATGTGATCATCACTCCACCTTCAGGCCACTCAAATTTTTTTACCCATTTTTTTGCTCTAAATAAAACAAACAACTGAAATAAAATAAAATAAAATAAAATATAAAAAACTGTGCATTTCAGCTTATTGCCAAGGTACCTAAACTTAACAAAATTGCAATAAAATTATATGTATATTAAATTAAATTAAATAAAAAAATAAATTTATGCATTTAGCAGATGCTTTTATCCAAAGCGACTTACACTGCATTCAAGTTATCAATTTTTACCTATCATGTGTTCCCGGGGAATCGAACCCCCAACCTTGCATATCAACAAAAACTATTAAAAATGATAAAAACACAAAAAAATTACTAATACTTTTTTAAAGAAATGTAATATTTGGATTCAGCAAGAACACATTAAATTGATGAAAAGTGAGCAAATAGATTTATAATGATAAAAAAAATATGTAATCAGTATATCAGAATGATTTCTGAAGGACCATGTGACACTGAAGACTGGAGGAATGATGCTGAATAAATTACATTTTATAATATATTAAAATAGCGAACAGATATTTGAAATTGTAATAATTTTTCATAACATTACAGTTTTTACTATATTATAGATGCAATCTTTCAAACTGTGCTGTATATGCAGACGACACTGTTGTTCAAAATAGATTTTCAGTATCACAAGCAGTGTAAACTGAGGTTGGTCACCTAATAATTTGGTCTGGCAGTCTCTTCCTGTCTGATTTGTGTGTACTTTGTTCATTGTACTTTCTAAAATGTGCTGAACCGGGGGCCAGATGCTGTTAGTCAGATGTCAGGCTGTTTGAGATGTGATGTTTAGTGTAACAAGAACAAATGACTCCTGGACTCTGGAACAGTCTGCCCCATTCTGTCCACCTGATTTTTCTGTCAAAAAATTGTCATTTGGTGCCATTTACATATGAAATATGCAATTATGTACTTTTCAGCACACTGCAATTTCCTCCGGTGCTGTTCTTCCCGCTCTTTCATGATAAAAACTAGCACGAATCATAATCGAGAATGACACACATGTCAGGTGATTGGTGCAAAAGCTTTCAGTGTGGTGCCAAATCACTATCCAAAACGTTTCTTCTTGCCATTCATTATTTGTTTTCAGCTTTGAGTTTAGTTGAATGAACAATGGCAGCAGATGGAGACTTCTAACAGACTGCGAGCTAAGACCGTGACTTTTCCTGATGCTGTTTTCTTCCAGAACACAAGAAGCCGAAACCCATATGTTTTGCTGGCATATGCTTCATGTTATGACTGAATGATCACTCGCTCTCTCCTCAGGTGGTGAAGATGATGATCGTGGTGGTGGTGACCTTTGCCCTCTGCTGGTTGCCCTATCACATCTATTTCATTGTGACGGGCCTAAACAAGCGTCTGAACAAGTGGAAGTCCATCCAGCAGGTGTATCTGTCTGTGTTGTGGTTGGCCATGAGCTCCACCATGTACAACCCCATCATTTACTGCTGTCTGAATGGCAGGTAATGATCACTCATGTACTAATACACTCAAGGTGACATCACATCTGCTCATAGAGAACATTTCTGGACATTAAGTGTTCTTGTCTGCCAAATGAAATGTTATATATTTTTTTATACATATATATTCCTATATATCTTTTAAATATTTTAAATATTTTTACTTTGAATATAAAAAGTGAAAAATAGGTCAACTTACACTATTACATGGTACATAGAGCTTGCAGTTATAGTAATATTAAATAGATCACAATAATATTTATTTATGTATTTATATATTATGTATTGTATTATATATATATATATATATATATATATATATATTTAATGTATTTTTTTATAATATATGTAATACATTTTAAATGCAGAATATATAATTTTTGTAATCAAATACATTTTGTAATTAAATATAATTAAAAAGTATTATTCTTAGAGTTACTTAAACTTTATAATCTTAATAAACTTATTGGTCAGCTGGAGAGTAACTTGCTTTTGTTTACTTGCCAATGCTTTTTACATACTTTGGTGCTGGTAGGAATTGATTTTGGACCATCTTGATGGTTTTGGACCATCAATTGCTCACACAATTGATACATACAAGATTTATTATCGTAGTTTATTATTAAGAATCAACGAATTATGTTAATGTTATTCATTGTATTTTGAACTAGGAATCCATTTCAATAATCATTTTTTCCAAACCACCAGGTTTCGGGCCGGTTTCAAACGGGCCTTCAGGTGGTGTCCCTTCATCCATGTGTCCAGCTATGATGAGCTCGAGCTCCGTCCCACCCGTCTCCACCCACGCAACCAGAGCAGCGTGTGCACCCGCATCGACACCAGCATCCACAGCGATGACCCGCACCGCACCAACCGCAAGAGCACCAAGTCCCAGTGTCAGGTGGAGGTCAAAGATGAAAGCACGGCAGCTACTAAACTCTGCCTTCACAGAGAGCCCACGTTTGCAGCTGAGCAGCTCAGCTGAAGGGCCCCACGTGCATCGGATCGTGGTTCTGTCATAGGTGCTCCGCCATAGATATACTGTAAATAACACAATGCGAATACATCCACAGGTGTTATATAAATGAAATACTGAGAGTATGCATTGAGACTAAATGCACTCAAACCTGCAGCATGATGAGGTAATACTGCCTCCAAGTGGAGAACTTTGAGTGTTTTCAGTGTAGTCTAGCATACTACTGAGTGCATGCTGCCTACTGCAACTGACTTCTATATGTCTTTAAATAGAACACAACATAGTACACATTATGCAATGACAAACATTTAACACATGAAAACAGTATGCTACACTACAAAGTCATGACCTCATCATGTTGCATGAATATCTAAGAAATTAAATTTGGCATATTTGATTCAGTTTTGTTTACAAACAATGGTTAGAGTCTGTCAGATAATGCTAAAATGATTCTAAAATTAATGCTTCTGATTCATTCAGTTCAATAGAATTGGAATGCCAAATCAAACTCAAGTATTCTATTCTATGTGTTCTATTTACATTGAAAAGGTGCATTCTGTGCATCTTGAACATTTCCAGCTAGTCTCCTTCTGTGTGAAAGTGTGTTTCAGTTAGATCTTCAGTTGAGATTGACTTTTAAATTAATGTAAATCTCACTGTAATAATACAACAAACAAATGCTAACAAATGTACAGGCAGATTTTAAACGTGTGCTGTGAGATGAATCGGTGTCAGAAAATTAGTCTAAATGATTTTAAATAATGTGCGTGACAGAAATAATGGGCTTTATTTGAATCTAGTAAAACCATTCTCACATACATTGGAGCACAAAGCTCTGTCTTTTTTGTGAATAAGGTCTAATGAAGGTATATAAAACTACAATAACTGAACTATACAGTTTATCTTGTTCGTGTTTGATATGTTACAGTATGTGCTGTATGATGTACTGTAAATGTTAACATAATGTGCTTATGGTTTGTATTGAACATAATGTGCAAAGTTAACTTTTCATGACCTAAAATCACTAAAGTATAGTCATAAAACGTGGATGTGGTAAAAATGCTTTTCACGTTTAACCAAATTGATTATGTTTTTCCAGTTTTTACAACTGCTTTGACTGAAAATATATGTGATAATCTATTCATGTTGGTATGGACACATTGTTTTGATATTCAATGTGAACAAAAAAACAAAAAAGCTCATGTATTGCTCATGTATGGTTACTGGACCGTGCTACACTTGCTAAGCTTGGTGTTGACAATAATATGCTGGTGCAATTACATTCACGTGTCTACTTTGAACTCTGGTTTGAAATCAAAAATGCATTCCCATGCATTGATTTAGCAAGCGTGCGATGGTTTTGAAAAAACCAAACCAAAGCAAGCGCAATGCAAGGTCTTATTATTTTTTTTATTTTTTTTGTCATATCACATGTTGTTTTAGGTCATTGCAACTACCAGATGGCGCCATTGTCTGTATTTTTAATTCTGTGCTGGTGAAAGCAACATTTCGGCTGGGAACCTATTGTTCTTAAAGCATCTTAAATCCAGTGTCAAGATATTGTTTATGTTGAATTTTGAATGATATGTTAATTTCCTTATGTAAACCCTAAAAGCATACAGCAATCCGCAACAGATACAAACTTCAACGTTATAAAGAAGGGAATTGTTAATTTTTGGGATAATGCTTAATGTTAGACTGTGCGATTGCAAAATGTATTCTCATATCTCTTTTTCAGTGTGATGCAATAGGGCTGTTTCACATGACTTCCTGTTTATTGCCAGTACATCCCTTGCTCAGAATATCTCCCAAAATCTCCCTTCCTATTCCCTGTTAAATGAACCATTTCCAAGCTATTGATGTAAAGACAAGAAAAACTACCCTTAACGCTACTGGGCATAGAACAATATATTTTTATGCATGCACAAAAACAACACTTGATGTATAACACTGTCACGGAAAGAAAACAAGAACAGTAATTATTGTATTCTGTATTAACTGGCTTTACAGAGGAGTTGCTGGGTTATTTGAGTAAAGTGGAAGCTACCACGTTTGGGGTGTCCCAGGGGGGATGGTGAATGTACACATGTACTGTGTGACCCAATCCCGTCCCATCCATCCATCCATCCATCCAAACATAGCTCACATATAGTGCAACATAACTGTTACAGATCACTCCGGAGGCTGAGGAGTAACAGACAGAAGGGTTTATTAATAGACACAAGCAGAGGAGCAGGTAGTGTTGGGTAGAGTGATGAATGGATCCGTGAGAGCTGGGTGAAGACGTCAGAGGAGGGAGGTGAACCACACACACTGGGGATCTTGATCTTCGGAGAATCGCTGGAGAGAGGTAAGTAGAGGAAGAGTTAGTCCTCTGAGTTAGCATACAGGTAAGACCTTGTCGCAAAGGAGACCGGACGCTGATTGAGTTCGTGTGTGTGGTATTTATGGTGCCGAGGTGATTGGGTAATGATGAGGGTCAGGTGGAAGTGTTCAGTACTCAGGTGAGGGCGTGCGTTGTGAATGAGTGGAGGTGGAACCTGGCGTGTTTGTAACATTACCCCCCTCCCCACGGCCCGCTCCTGAGGGTCGAGGACCCCGACGACGTGGTGGACGTCCTCTTCCCCTGGGAGCTGGTCGGTCAGGATGATTGGAGTGGAGGTGTCAAGTAAGTTAGGATCCAGGATATCGTTGCGTGGGACCCAGGAACATTCCTCTGGACCGTATCCTTCCCAGTCCACTAGATATTCCAGTTGTCCACCACGCCGCCAGGAGTCCAGGATGTCACTAACTTCATAGGCCGTGCTGTCGTCTAAGAGGAGTGGAGGGGGTGCCTCGGTTTCGCCAGGTTCTGTGGAGGGAAAGACAGAAGGATGGTGAGGTTTAAGGAGAGACACATGGAAGGTGGGGTGAATCTGGTACTCGGGGTAATTGGAGTTTGTAAGTGACCGGATTGATCTGCTGGAGGATGGTGAATGGGCCAATGAATCTGGGACTTAAGCTTGCGGCAGGGCAGGCGCAGGCGGATGTCCCGGGTGGACAGCCAGACCTTCTGACCGGGTTGGTACGTTGGGGCCTCAGATCGGCGAAGGTCGGCTGTCGTCTTGCGTCTGCGTAAGGCCCACTGGAGTTGGTGGTGTGCCGCGTCCCAGACCCTTTCGCTCTCACGGAACCAGTAGTCGATGGCGGGGACATCCGAGGGACATTTTGTGCGTACTCGGCCCACCCAAGGAACTGGTTCCAGGAGTTCTGGTGGCCGTGACAGAAGGTACGGAGGAAGCGTTCAATCTCCTGGACCTTCCTCTCCGTCTGCCCATTTGACTGGGGATGGTATCCGGAGGACAGGCTGATGGCCACACCTAGGAGTGAGTGGAAAGCCTTCCATAACCGGGAGATGAACTGGGGACCTCGGTCCGAGACTATATCCTCTGGGATGCCAAAGTACCTGAAGACATGGTTAAATAACAGCTCGGCCGTTTCATGGGCAGACCCTTCAGGGGGAGAAGACGACAGGATTTAGAAAATCTATCCACTATGACAAGAATGCAGGTATTATTGTCTGAAGGAGGAATATTGGTGATGAAATCCACCCCTAGGTGTGACCACGGGCGATTGGGAACGGGCAGAGGATGGAGCTTGCCTGATGGAAGATGGCGAGGGCTCTTGGATATGGCGCAGCTCCTGACATCCGAGGCCATGTTGGGCCACCAGAAGCATTCCTTAAGCAACGAGAGGGTTTCACTGACCCCCGGGTGACCAGTGCCAAGAGATGTGTGAGCGGAGTGAATGAGTGGAGTGCGCCGTGTCCTGGGAATATACTGATGTCCTGGTGGGCAACCCGGCGGGGTGTTCGTAGTAGGATCGGTAGGAGGAATGGTCTCTGCGGACCAGGTAATAGGAGAGACGATGACCTTTTCTGGAAGGATGGTTTCTGGTTCTTCGAGATTCTCTTCGGGGGCGTGACACCGGGACAGGGCGTCAGCCATTATGTTTTTCACCCCTGGGCGATATGAGATGGTAAAGTGGAAGCGGGTGAAGAATAACGCCCAGCGGGCTTGTCTTGGATTTAATCTTTTGGCCACTCGAAGATACTCAAGGTTTTTATGATCTGTGAGGACCAGAAAGGGGTGTTTGGCTCCATCCAACCAATGCCTCCATTCTTCTAAGGCCAACTTGATGGCCAACAACTCCTGGTTGCCGATATCATAGTTGACCTCTGCCGGGTTGAGTTTCCGGGAGAAGGCGGCGCATGGGTGGAGGCGACTGGGATTCCCCTGCTGCTGAGAAAGGACCGCTCCCACTCCGGTGGTTGAGGCGTCGACTTCCACGAAGTTGGCAAAGCCAAGGAACCGTTGTAACTCTTTGATGGTGGTAGGAGTGGGCCAATCTCTGACGGCATTTACCTTCCCCTCGTCCATCCGGATGCCACTGCTGCTGATGTTGTATACAAGGAACTGCACTGAGGGCTGATGGAAAGAGCACTTTTCGGCCTTGAGATAGAGTTGAAAGGTCCTCAGGCATTGCAGGACCTCCGCAACGTGGCGTTGATGTTCTGCCAGGCTCCGGGAGTATATGAGGATATCATCTATGTAGACGAGGACTCCCAAAGCACCTCATGGATGAAGTCCTGGAAGACGGAGGTGGTGTTAACAAGTCCATACGGCATCACGCAGTATTCATAGTGGCCAGTAGGGGTTATGAAGGTTGTTTTTCACTCGTCCCCCTCTCGTATCCGGATGAGGTTATAGGCGCTGCGCAGGTCCAACTTGGTGAAAACAGTGGCACCACGGAGATGTTCCAAGGCAGCTGGGACGAGGGGAAGTGGGTACCTGAACTTGACAGTGATATTGTTGAAAGCCCGATAATCAATGCATGGTCTTAAACCTCCGTCCTTTTTCTCCACAAAGAAGAAACTCGAAGCAGCAGGGGAGGTAGATGGACGAATATAACCCTGGGCCAGCGCCTCCTTTATGTATTCCTCCATGGCCTTCTCCTATGGAATGGATAGGGGTTATATCCTTCCTTTAGGCACTGGTTCACCCGGCAGCAGATCGATGGCACAGTCCCACGGCCGGTGTGGAGGCAGCTTGGAAGCCCATTTGGGGCAGAAGACGTCACTGAAGGCGGCGTAGCAGGTAGGGATGGCGATGGATTGGGTTTCCACTGGGCTCTCTATTGAAGTGGAACAAACTGGAAGAGGTTCAGGGGAAGATGTGGCCGGAACAGGACAACCTGAGATGCAGCTCTTGAAACAGGCGTCGCCCCATTCAGGACTTCGCCCGTTTTCCAGGAGATTACGGGATTGTGCTGCTCTAACCACGGGCGCCCTAGAATCACGTCAGCGGTGGATTCCTCCAGAACCAGCAGATGGATTTCCTCATGATGGAGTAGTCCGGTTTGGAGGGAAATGGGACCCACACTATGACGCACGCATCTTCTACTTAACGTTTTGCCGGTGATAGTGTGGACTTGGTAGGCTGACGGCGTTGCCGTGGTAGCGAGCTTGAGCTGACGGCAGAGGGCGCCGGAGATGATGTTGCCGGCTGACCCAGAATCGAGGAGGGCGGAAACTGGAAGAGATATGTCAGTGGCAGTAAGTGTCACAACAGTGGTGAGTGGTTTCATTTGGTATCTTGAAGGGAGAATGGCACTCACCATGGGATGAGGAGGACGGATGGGGCATACAGCGATGGCATGCCCCGGGGCTGCACAGTAGAGGCGCAGATTCTGGGCCAGCCGTCTTTGTCTTTCAGCCATAGAGAGTCGATATGAGTCCACTAGCATGGGTTCGCTGGCTGGTTCTGGGGAGCTGACGGCCTCTGGTCGGGAGAGTGGCGTAGAGGAATACGCCTGGCCCTGGTGCTCTTCTAAGCACGACTGCATACGGGTGGCGAAGCGGATGGACAGCTGGATGAATCGTTCAAGCCCCAAGGTGTCCTTGTATGCAGCGAGATGCAACCGCACTCGAGGTTCCAATCCCTGACGATAGGTAGTCAGTAAAGCCTGTTCGTTCCATCCACTGGAGGCCGCTAGAGTCCTAAACTGAAGGGCATATTCATTGACAGACATTTTTCCCTGTTTGAGATTATACAGCTTCTCACCAATGGAAGAGTCCCAAGCTGGTCTGCCAAATGTGCTCTCCACATTCAACAGGCTCTTTATTTCAACACAAAGTGCTGTGACATGCATCTCTACACCAGCTTCCACTGCTTCCTTTTACCTCTGCCTGCACTTATATTTAGGCACATTCTGGTGTTTGCGGTCACTTCTCAAGTACTGTTTGTGAAAAAGGATATTACCTCACGTAATAGATGGTTTTTGAGAGAGCACCGAGAGTCCATTTGCGACAGAGTAGAGAAGGTCCTGACAAACCTGAGCTCCATCTGTGTTTGGACTGTATTGCTCTCTACGATTTCCAAGTTGCAAGTTGACCACAGGGTCAGCGCGAGAGCATCCCATGAAAACAAACAATTAATTTGGCATCGAGGTGTAATGGTATGATCTCCCGGCAGGGCCGGATCCATTGTTCGGCTGGAATTAACCGTGACAGGTCATGTGTCACTGGGCACTGACCTCGGTCCATTCACTAGCCCACACTTGCATTAGCCATGGCCCGGCAAGGGGTCAAACACAGTTACAAGCCAGCCAAACACCCCTCCCAACACACATGCATACAAAACACACACTGCCTTCCAGTTCCTGGTCACTTCTGACCACGGAAGTTCTCGCCAAACAAAGGCATACCATCACCAGGAAAGGGATATATTACTGTGATGACATTTCTGCAAAAATAAAATAATTATAATAATCATAATACATTCCTAATTGCACATTTCGCGACAACGTTTTATTATGTTAGCTAGTGTATGTACTGCATAAACTCGAAAATGAAATGTCCAGTAAATGGCCCAAAAAGAATGTGATTCTGATGGTTTTATTGCATTGACTTTTGCATTGTAGCAGTTCGGAAATTCTATCGTCGGTTAGGGGCACTAAAAGTGTGTTTTAGTGTTATCTGATGCAGATGGATATGAATCTGGCAGCATTTTATTGTATTGGTTGTTGTACACATCACAGCAGTTTAGAAATAAAATATCCATTGGGTGGTGCTAAAATTGTAATAGGTTTTATCGTATAATAATATATAATAACACTCCCTTTACACTAGTGTCTGCTCACACAGACCATCTAGGAGGGAATTGATTTATGTGTTATTTTAGTCTCCTCTCACTAACCTTCAAGGTCTTTGCAAGGTCAATATAATGCTCTGATGAGTCGTTGTTATTGCCAGGGATGATCATGTAATCTCAGGACATTTTTTTTTTTAAAGACGGAGTCAATTTCTAGACCTTATAAAGAATATATAATAACGTCTTTTACTCTTTTACTGCCTTCTGTCTATGTGCTGAAAACACTTTACATTGCAAGACTCTTACAGACTCAATTACTCAGTTTAATGTGATTTTTTTTTTATTTATTAATATGAGTAATAATAATGAATAGTATACTATCATCTATAAAAACAACAATTATATTTAATTATTTATGCCCTTGCTTTTATTCAGCTTATTTTAATTTCATTTTTTTTATTATTATTATATTTCAGGGACTGTATAATAATAATAATTACATATTTTGTTAATGATATTTATTTATTTATTTGCTAGTCATAATAATTGCTCTTAGTATAATTAATATTAATAACAAATAACAATTCTTCATCATTTTGTTGGTATTTATTAATTTACATGTTAAAGCCCTGGCATGAGTATTAAGCTATGACACTTCATGGGATGATTTATAGGGAAAAAAGCTTGAACTTCATATTATCGTGACAGTAAAGACTGTCACTTCTGTATAATCAAAAATGGTAAATATAAAAACAAATACGCAGACTTAGGCACAATATATATTAAACTGATGCTGCATATCTGACCAAACATAAGCTCATCCCTGTACTATTGTCTCTTAATCAACAACACGTATTTCAGAGTTGATTATATAATAATTCTTATTTTTGAGAAATATGTGATAAAGTTAAGCCCTACAAGACCCACTGCCATGATAGAGTTGAGAAAAACTGTAATGATACAATAGCAGGCCTGTATCTCAGAAAGCATTTGTGAGAACTCATATTACAGTACATCTGAGCTGGAGTTTGGCCGAACCCATGGGAGACTCTCAATTTTATGATCTGATCATCTGAAAACCCAACTTTTGAGCCTCACTTCTGTGAGATCTAATCTAATAGAGCATATGACTTTACAAACAACATCCCTACACTGTCATGCAATAGTGTTGGCAGCATCATGCTTCAGGAAAGGAGAACGATGTTAACAAAAATGTTTGTGTACAAAATGTACTAAAGAAAAAAATAAACTCCCTGAAGAGAATATGCTTCAGTCTGCATGAGCACTGGGACTGGGAAGATGAGTTTTGAGTTTCCTCTCTCAAAAGGACAATGACCAGAGAAACGCTTCAACCCTCAAAGAGGAATGTCCTGGAGAACCCAGCCAAAGTCCAGACTGTGATCCAGTTGAGCATCTGTGGAATGACGTAAAAAATGTGGCTCACATTCAGGTCCCATCCAGTCTGATGGAGCTTGAGCACTGCTGGAATGACATGGACAAAAACTCCACAGTGTCAAGATTTGCAATAAAGATAGAGATTTGAGCAAGGAAAATATAACTACTGGCTAAGGTGGTCCTACCAGCTCCTGGGAGGGTTTTAAAATTGTGTTTAAATTATATTAAATATATTTGTAAATACTATTTGATGTAATCGTTTTTCTTATTGTTCTTATAATCTATAAGAAAATAGCACAAAAATACATAATTGAACATTATTAAATTATGCAATGATGATGATTATGATAATAATAATAATTAATATTAGTGCTAATAATGTGGTAAATATGTAAGCAGTAAATATGTTATATTTACTGTAGTGTACTGTACTGTGTGTGTGTGTGTGTGTGTGTGTGTGTGTGTGTGTGTGTGTGTGTGTGTGTGTGTGTCAAATTCTATTCCTGGAGGAAACCAAATCTAAACCAATCTAAACTCTGCAGAATTCAAACCCTAAATAAACACACCTGACCCAACTAATCAACTATTTCAGGCTTATTTGAAAACTATATGGTGAAAAAAAAAGATATATACATATATATTGTTTATATATTGTTTATATATATATATTAATTACATTCATTATGAAATATGAGTAATAACTAATTATAAACTAATATGATTAATTATTGTATTATATATTACAGTAATAATTTACATCTACTCACACATATGCGTATATGTACTTATATGAACCTATTGGATTTGAACATCTGCAAACTTTGAATATATTTACCACATCTTAAATGTTAGTACCACTACATTTTTGACTTCAGTGTAAAACACCAACCCACACAAACAGATGGTGAACTTTGTGGCATCACAAACACACGTACACGAGGGAATCAACGGGTAAAGCAGTAATGTATGTTCAACGATGTAGGTCTGGTTTGCTAATGAGCCTTACTTTATCGCTCTCTAAACAATACGTTGGAATCCAGGAAAGGCTGCAGTTGATGTGAGCATGCAATCAGCACTTTTCAGCCCTTTCGTGGGGCCCTACACCAGCCCTGCTGCTTCAAACCCCACACTGATGATGATGATGATGGCAAAAAGCAGAGCAGGACAATCACATGTGTCGTGAGCAGGGTGTTCCTGACAGCTGTTTTCCCTATGAATGTCCCTCTGTGTCTGCCACCAGCTGCTAGGCCTTCAGCACAGAGAGCACACATGCCATATAGAGGCTGTCAGACTTCACTTTTGACAGTTTAGCCACTGATTTAAAATCACTCTCTGTTATCATCTGAAATATGGCTGAAATGTGATGCAGATTGAAAAGGGAATGTGGTTTTATTAGAAAAAAAATAGAAGGCTTGCAAGTATCAAAAAAATGAAAGTAACCACTTCCAGATTGCATAAGTCTTACCAAAATGTGCTGTTATGATTGACAAAGACTTTTTGCATAGTAGTAATCTTTTAACTTGCATTTGTATTGGTATAAAATATGCACATGGTACAGTTATAGTACATTAAGGCCATATTTAGCTTTACAAAAAAAAAAAACATCTGTCTTTCTCATTATTTAGGTGGCTTAATTGTATTATATTACTTTATTTTATAGAAAGCAAAAGCACTTTTCCCAGCAAAACATTAATCATTACTTTAAATAAAATGTATAAAAAATATTTAATTTCTGTTAGTTAGTCAGATATTTCTCATTTTCATTTAAATTTGGCACTAAAAAATAATAATAAACTTAATAGAAAACTATGGACATTTTAAAAATAGTAATAAACATAAACACAACTTAATTACAAAAAATTAAGACAATAATTATAATAAAATAAAATAGAATTTCAAAATGCTGACAAAAACTGTAATAGTGTATCTGAACTTCAGTGTCCAAAAGTGTCTACTTTTTAGTGTTGCTGTATAGTGTTTTAAGAATGCACAAATATATTTTAAACAAATTTGCCTTGACCTGCTGAAGGCCATGGATCATGACAGAGCTGATCAATGTTACACAGGATCAGTAAGTGGCAGATAGTTCAGCTGAGACTGTAACTTTGAGAATCCCTCTGGTGGAACATTATTACCGGGAAATCTTCCCTCTGTGACCAGGTCATGGACAGAAATGCTGTTTTGCCCCACAAAATTATAGCCTACTGATCACTGATGAAAGACTCTAATATCTATAGTGCTGTTTTTCTGTGTAACTATGTCTGTTCCTCTATCATGACGTAGTATTTTCAGCATCACCTGCAGCTGACCAATTAGCGCTCTTCCTCCAACTCGCTGTATTAACTGGGCTGACATCAATTCAGTGGCATTCCAGGAGCTAGCTACTTGTATTTGGTGTATATGCATAGCTGTAAGGACCACCACATGTAAGCCATAGACTGTATAAAAACCATAGACTGTATAAAAGTCGAGAAGGTTCGTCGCGTGTGACGTCATGTCACCTTTTACCCAGTTTCTGCTGCTCGCGCTCCGAGGCGAGGTTACTATCGGTCATTGCAGCACTGCAGAGCCGTTCTTCCCTATTAACCTGCATCTTTATACTCGATCTAAGATTAATAATGTCATTGCTTGTGCGTTTTGTACACTTAATGAACTTAATTTGCTTGAAAGATACTGTACATAATGGTAAGAGTCGGTTCGCAAGTGGAAGAATGAACAGATTTCGGCAAAGAAACGTCGAATAAAACGTAAAATGCATGAACAGATTCATTCAAAAGCAAATGTTATGATGCCCGAGAGCTATATTTATCCTCCCACTTTACGGGGTTACTATCGGACAAACCGACTCTTTGTGCTCAGCTGCTGACAGGAGGCTGAAAATAAGTGATGATATTTTCATCCCCTAGCGAAATATTGTTTGTCTCCGCATAATTCTCTCATTTTAAGGCATTTTAGACTGCTACATTTGGGATGTGAAAAAAACTCGCAGTGCAGACGCTTTTTACAATGATTTTTATTTTCAATTTATTTTTAATTAGTATTCTTTTTAGAATCGTCAGATATTTATGTAGGACGTTATAAGCAATTGATACGTTTGCTATAAGTTATAAGCAATTGGCAATCAAAGGTAACGTTTTGCTGCTGTGCAAAATAAGAATCATCGGAACCGAGGCGCGTGCTCTTAAAAGGGCAACAGCTCTCGCAGGTCATGCTGGGAACAATTCACCTTCTCGTTACTTATCAGTTCATAAGTCACTAAACTCTGCAGACTTCTTGTCAAGTGCTGTGGAACTGCTTTACAACAACAAGGTAATATTGAACCTTTAAAAAACACTGTAGTAGTACCATAGTGTAATTCTGAACATATTTGTGTGTATAGGATAATTTAGAAAATCCCCAAGGCAGCGCCATTGTTCTTTCTCTCTAGGATGAGGGTGAGTGAATAATAATCTTTCATTTTTGGATGAGCTGCTCTTTAAAGGTCCCACAAACTCAGATCACATGTCTTGTGTGTTTACCACTGTTTGAATATCAAACTTCCTCTCTCAGCTCTCAAGAACTGATTGTGGTTTCCTTTGCAAATAGTCTTCATGTCACGCTCAGATGCTTTGTTTATCTCTCTCTCGTTCCTCGCTCTTGTCTCTGTGTCAACAGTACAGTGTCGACCCTGAGGCTCAACTCCACAAAACTGGCACAGGACACTGGGGCAAGAGGGGAGCGTTTTTCACTTGGCAGCCTCATGGCCTGTGTGAACACACAGAGGTGAACGGCATGAAAAACAGGATGAAAATGCTGATCACATGACCAAAAATACAAAAGGCACACTGTTACCTACTCTCTCAGTCGAATCAGAATCATAGTGTTCTTTTGACTGTGTGGTTAGAAACAGACAGGCCAGATTATGCTTTTTTTAATGATGTTTGATTCACAGTATCACTGAATAGCAATTATCAATATATTCACTACTTTAAAAGGGTAAATGTAAACTATCCCATATGGAAATGTAATGTATGACATATATTGAGTATCAGTATCAATATATACTGTATGTCAAAAAAATTTATTATACATATATAAACATATTTGTATGGGCTGCATACAGATGTTAATGTATTTCTATAGGTTTGATGTTTTTAATTCATATAACAATATATTTTAAATATATGGAAATTTATTAAATTGGTAGTCGGCATGCATGCATGATATTTCACGAAATACGACCTACTTTGGGAAGTTGACATGCTATACTCCATCTAACACTATTTTAAAGTGCATTTTGCAATTATTTTATATTTAATTTACCTTTTATGACCTCATATTGAAAAAAAACTACAAGTAATTTTGCAAGACATATTACAAAAAAAAAAAAAAACTTGTGCTAAAGAAATGTGGGTTAGTTATCAGTACCTCAAATATACAGTTTCCTTTATGCCTAAAGTTTATCCTAAAATCATAAAGGTGAAAAAAAGGTCCAGAGAAATGTGATATGTGTGTCAGCTATACAAATGCATTTCATTAATGGATGACACTTCATGGTTATCCAGACCAGTGATGCAGAAAATCCAGGGAATTGGTAAACAGAATGCATTTCCTGTATCTATAAGTTTAAGAATAGACAAACCGAACACAACTTAATATTGTCTGCAAAGATTCGGAATAAAATTTAGAAGCTGACTTTAAATCTTCATTATGCATACTTCTGAATCTGCCACCTATGCTATGTTTTAGTACTAGACTATGTGTTATATTTTGAGTGATAGGTGGATTTCTAGGGGCACCTTATCAGTTAAATGTCTACGCTGCTATATCCGTCCAGCTCAGTTCACTCAAGGCCCAGCTCTGGGTTGTGTCAAGTGTTGCAGCATGCCTTCATTTCTCAGAGGTCCTGATGACTTGAAGAGAAGTTGATTTGTTATACATGCGGAAAGAAAAAACCTAATATACTTTGCAATCAGTTCACCAGCCTGGCCAGACTGTGAGACCATCTAAAACCAGCTAAGACCAGCAACCCATCTAAAGCTGGCTTAAGCTTTTTTCATGAAATGCACCATTTGCTGGAAAATGTACACTCATTTAGGCATTTTTTTTTTACATCTAAACATGTCTGAAAATTAGTTACTGAACACTCCAAACATTTGTATCTTTGTAGCAACTGAACCAGTTAACCTTGTGCCAACCAATCATTGCACACCTCTATTTCATTTAGTGAAGCCAGTCAAACACATCACATCTGTAGTATAAACTTACAACACATGTAATTAAAGATGCAAAAATAAACAATAAAATAAAATAACTGATTTTGAGTGTATCCGTGTTGCCCTTTTAAGAGCTGTTTTGGGTCCGCACGTGCTCTCCATATATGGAGGCGCGAAGACAAACAGCAGCGCGTTTGACCGACAGTAACCTCGCTCGCGCATCGCTATAAAAGCTCGGAGGAGAGGAAAAAGGTCCGTCCATAAGAGCATAAAGCACCACCGGTACAGTATCGCTTTGAGAGAGATAGGACAGCTGTTTTTTCTTCTCAAAAGGAATTACAGTTTATATGAAATAAGGAATAATCTTTTTATCACAAGAAATAACGGTGAGTAACGTCAGTTAATAAGTCTATGCCATGTTTAATATTTATACTAATTTACAAATCAGTTATTTCACTTAATAATTCCACACGTTTGTTGTTGTCTTTCCACAAATTACGCAATCGACGCAGTTGTTATTGATGTTATTGATGATTTATAAACACTTGGTGAGCTGCGACGCTTTGAAAGCTTCGTGTTATGCCGATTACACATTGTCACGTTTTATAGATTAGTTATTGCGCTATATAAGTAGCTACATTAATATTCCAACCTGCTAATTCTTCAAGCAGAAACGCGCTGTTGCTGTTTTTCTTCAAAGCGTACACGATCGTGTCTTTTATAAGCAATTGATGAGTTCTGGTGTTTTGATGCTTCGTGGCAGGTATGCATGTTGAAAAGTTGTGTATTATTGACTGTTGTTGGCATTCGTATCGAGAAACTGATAACTTGAAAAGACAGATGAACAAAAAAGAGAGTAGGCTATAAGCGCTGCGTGTCTCTCCAGCATCTGTTCGGAAGCGAGTCTGCGCGAGATGACCGAGAGTAACCTCTCCTCTGCGGAACAATGAAAAGCACCCTGAGCTCTCCAATCCAACTCTTTTTCATCTTGAAAACATCATGATTTTAAACACCTTTGTTGGTTAAACTAGCAGCTTAGGTCTATAGCTCGGTGTCATTTCATAATTTGCTTTATAGAGGAAATTCCTGGCATATTGTGTTTGGTAAACAAAAATATGGAGGACAGTTCTTCTTACATCGTATCTTGATCTTGCTTGAACATGTTTTAAGTCAGTAGTGATGGATATGTTTATTTTCCATGCTTTAAGTGCAAAGTAGCCTAAGTCTAAAACAACTGATATTCGGTGTATATGTGCCAGAATTGAGAGACTTGGCAGAGCACGACGCTAGAGAAGCTATATGATGAAGAAAATGGTAAACAAGACACAAAAATAAGAAAATGGACGCTAGGGACGCTCTTTATGATGTTGTGTATGAAAAGCAAAAGCATAAGAATCAAATGACCTTACAGAGTGCCAGTATCTTGTACAAAAAAAAGAAAGAAAGAAAGAAGCAAAACACATAGGCTGCTAATGAATGATACAGGTCTTTCTGTACAGAGACTGTAAGTGGTTCAGCGACAAATAAAGGTGATTATAAAAAGGGAAAACATTCACCAAGTCCACCAAGTTCTTAGAGAATGGCATCTTTAAATTCAGGTTGCCTTCAAACATAAAAAAATAATAATAATAATAATTCTTGCAACATGATGATAACAACAACATTGTATGACACATTCTGTGATATGGTGGACAAAATTGTAAACATCAATCAAACCTATACATATCAGTAATAGTGTATTATTGTTATTATAGTATTTTTGAATAGCTTAACAGATACAGAAAATCAAAACACCAGTGAGACATCATGATATTTATGATTCAGTTGATTATGCAATGTAACAGCCCACATGCTGACACTGTGCATGGTTTTCCTCTCACTTCTGTAGCCTATTCAAGATAAGATGAATGACTCGAAGATAAGCCGAAACATTGTGTTTTAAATTGTTATTTTACCTTTCTAACATTAGAGGTAATTGTGTATGAATCAGTTTTGTCTGTAAACCACCTAAAATCATTCTGCAGTCATAGTTATGTACACTACTTAATTATCCAAAAGAAATCAGCTGAAATGTTAAATCTGTTGAATGTATACTCATCCTAATAACTTTAATACAACACTGTATATTATAAAGTCCCATCTGGATAAAGTTGGCATGAGATACTTACCATTATTTGACTGAGTTAGTAACTGAACAAAATGAGATTGGCATCATTAGCTTAATCTCTTTTGTTTGCTTCTTATTGTCCTGACTGTTGCAGAGAGGAGGCACGGACAGTTCGGATCCGTGGCAAGATGGCTGTCTCCACTCAGTTGGGTTTGCTGTTGTGGAAGAACTTCACTTCCCGACGGAGACAGACTGTAAGTTCGTACCACATGCATTGAGTAACTGAGCAATCAATCAGATATCAAATATACCAATGAAAATTCAACAGAAACAAAAAGGTTTCACACGCAACAAAACTAGTGCCCTTTGAAACATATGGAGTCCCCTGGCTCTCTTTTTCTGTTTGGTGACATCTGTGAGGTTCTGGAGGTCACCAACAGATACTGCATTAAACGAGTCACCAACTCCAAAGCAATGAATAAATACATAAATAAAAAGACTAACTACTTAGGAATTTGTCATTCAGCACGTTTTATTGTGAAGTGTTTTTTTTAAGTTGCTTGAGAAGTAATTATCATTTAGGGAGATATTTGTCATTGAATCATTTGTATACTTAATGTAAAATGATAACAAAACAGGCAAACCGAGCAAAACAAATAGATCTCTTTCCTTATCAGCCTTTCCTTAAAGAAATAATGTCCTGTAAGTGGATGTACTTCAAAAAGCTGATTAAATGATGATGATGTTTGCACTTGGCACTGAATGTATGAACAGGAAGTTCAGCAAATGAACAGGAAAGCCATCAACCGTCATGAAAAACTGGATTTTCTGGACTCCACTAGAATCGTTTATTGAGGATACTTGAATAGCAGATATGTGTTGCTGAATTCAAAGTGAAGTTCATTAGGGATGAACCAGAACAATTCAGGATGAATTATTTACAGTAAATTTGAGTAAATTTGATACTATTGTGCCCTTCCTTTTCAGATTCAGCTGCTGATCGAGATCATATGGCCACTTTTCATCTTTTTCATCTTGATATCTGTCAGACTCCACTATCCTCCATATGAGCAACATGAATGTAAGTGGCCTAAGATCATTTTATTTGCCCAAAACAGCATTCATTTTGCTTTTTGGATTGTTTAGTATCTAAAATAACTGGAAATGCATTGTATGAAATTTAAGCAAGTTTATAGTGTCTTTCATAATGTCTAATAATCTGAAAAAAAAAGTATTTTATTTTTGATTTTATTTTATTTAAAGCCTATTTGTATTAACTACTTTTTAAATGCAAAATGTCTTGTGTCGCCCTGTCTTACTTCATTCGAGGGGTCAATATTTGCTCCTCTTTGGAAATCACACAGTCCCCAGGGGAGGTTAAGGACAGCAAAACAGCTCCAAGAACAACATTACATCTTATATATCACAAGATCTCTGAAACACAGATGTTTTTGTGCGTCAGTTCATTTGAACTGAAATAACTAAACGTTAACTATTTTTGAGTTAGTTACAAATCAGAAAATGAGAACCAGAAGAAAAGGAAGAAGAAAATCCATTGCAGTAGATGTGGTTTGAGAAAACATACGCTCTTCAAACAAACTGAAATTAATGAAGGGAAAGAATTTCTGCAGGGATGTTTCCAGGAATTGTTTGTGCAAACTGTAATTTTGTCTATGTGCGTAGATTGTGTAATATACATAACCGTTGCATAATTATTCTGTGCACATTGCTCCAAATAAAATAAACTTCATTTTATTGTATTAAAAACATCTGATATGGATATCTGTATATAGCAAAGGGCATGACATGTTGACTTCAAATGTGTTGAAGATTTAATATCACACATTTTCCAGGCCACTTTCCCAATAAAGCCATGCCCTCTGCGGGGACTTTACCTTGGGTACAGGGCATCATCTGCAATGCCAATAACCCCTGCTTTCGCTACCCTACGCCTGGAGAGACCCCCGGGGTGGTGGGCAACTTCAATGACTCCATGTAAGTATATTGAGTTTTGAGTCTGCATTAGATTTTACAGGCTGTATAGACTTTAATAGAAGTCTCCCTCATATATGTGTCACTGTCATAATTTACAGCATCTCCCGACTGTTCATCGATGCCAAGAAAATTCTCCTCTACAGCCAACATGACAAGAGCTTCGAAGGATTCAAAGTACTCGTCCGGGCCTTGCGAAAACTGCAGAGAAACACTGAAGGTATGTCACCTTTAAACACCTTCAAAGATTAACATTCATAACACTTGGTTTTGTAGCTTTTTAATTTTTTTGTCTACAGTATAAATCTATACAAATCTGACACGTTATCATTCAGAAATATGGGGTCGATAAGATTTTTTTTCATTTTTTATGTTTTTTGAAAGAAGTCTTTTAGGATCACCAAAGCTGTACTTTATTTGATCAAAAATACTGTAGTCAGTAATACTGTATTATGAGATATTATTACAATTTTAAAAACTGGATTCTATTTGAATATATTGTAAAATGTAATTTATTCCTGTGCGCAGCTGAATCTTTAGCATCATTACTCCAGTCTTCATTGTCACATCATCCCACAGAAATCATTATGTTGATTTGCTGCTCAAGAAACATTTCTGATTATTATGTTAGAAATGTCCAAAAAAAAAAATTTATTATAATGTTAAAAACTCTAGCACTGCTTGTAAACCGTGATACATATTTTTATTTATTTATTTATTTATTTGATGAAACATTTGTTTGAAATAGAAATCTTTTTGGAGTGTCTTTAAGTCTTTGACGCATCTTTTATAAGCGATTTGCAATGCATTGAAAGTTCATTGTAAGTTCTTCTCTTGGTTTCAAGTTTCAGTTTCTAAAGTCAGGCTACCACTTTATAGCTTTATTTACTCTCATAACGGTCTCAGTATAACTAGCTGGGTCAGTGTGCAATTAAGTTTAAGCAGTGTGTCGCATCAGTGAATCCACTGAAACACCAGGTGGATTTGAGATTCTTTTTCCTCTCCAACATCCAGATTAGGCATGATTCCTCATTTGAGATTCAGTGTTGAACTTCAAATAGGAAACGTTCTGTATTAGTCATTTTTTGACTAATGAAGACTACAAAAGTGGTCATTAGTATCTGCTTGTTTTTTTTTTTTTTTTTTGCTTTTTCTCTTGCTTAAAATATTGTTATTATAGCATTATACAGGCCTTCCACACTTGCTATGCAGTTGACATGTGGTTGCATTGTAGCCCCTCATAAGTTTGTATTAAATTTTGGTCTTTAGATTGAATGGTTTTTATAATTATTTATTTTTGCACAATTTTTTCTATAACTCCAAGTATGACCACTTGTAGAAATAATAGTTGCTAAAGTACACTGCCCTTGCTTGTAAATGGACATCTTAGTGACCTTAGTGGCAGATATCTCAGCATAATGGTTGTTGAGAGAGGCTTGTGGGAGTTGCATTTACTTAGAGTTGACAGCATTTAATTAATGTTCCCGGAGGGGCTGCTGTTTGCACCTGGGGCGAGGAATATGATGCTTACTTTGCCCACTGTGGATTAGAAAGCCTCAAGAGTCACAATGGTTAAACATTATCATTTCATGCCACAGAGACGCTAACGATTCATATGTGTGCATACTGGTAATATGTTTTAAGAAGGTATGATAACTCATTCCATCTAGTCAAAATTGCTCTGAGGTTATGTAAGGAGCTTGTGTTATTAAAAATGTATGAATTGACGCCTAAACTTAAAAATGTAAAGGTTCTTTATTGGTATTGATGGTTCCTTGAAGAATCTTTAACATCAATTGAAACTTTCCATTCCACAATAGGTCCTTTATAGTGGATTTTTTTTCTTTTCTTATTATATAAAATGTTTTGCACACTTAGAAAAAATAGTTATGAGAAGAAATGTTCACTAAAAGGTTTGTAATATATTGCATTGCTGATAAAAAGAAGATTGTTTTTGTTTAGCAAAGAAAAATCGCAATGAGATGTCTTTGAAATCTTAAATGTTTTTTTTCTAGAAGAGTATTGCATTCATTGGAGATTTGATCTGACTCTGATTTGAAGATCTGTCAGATTTGTCCTCTGAGGAAAAATGTTTCATATAAGTTTCAAAACTGCTTCTCGGACATGAACCAAATTATTTAAGCTACTGTATATGTTAAGCTCATATTTTATAGCTCTGTGCTCTTAAAGGATCTTTGTGGTTCAGTGAAAGACACATCCATGGAATCTTTCCATTAAACAAAAAGGTTGTTTATAGTGGAAAACCTTTTTTTATGTTCTTCAAATTTAAATGTTTTAAATTTTTTTAAAGAAGCTTCTTTGTGAAACCACAAATTGCTGTTTTGTGGCATCACTGTGAAGACACTGTTTTGGAACAATATTTTTAAAGTGCGTATGCTTTTTAAGAGCAATTGCATTTGTGGGCTATTTTTACCCTTTTTTTTTTACACACAAATTCTGCACCCCCTGAAATCTTGTGTCGCTCATTTCCCAGAAACTTCCTGAATAGATAAACAACAATAAGAACATCTGATGTAAAGTGTTCTGTGGTTATTTCAGAGATGTGGCCGGGGAATGTATGACCTTTAGTAACCCCAGAGGAAAGAGACTGACTCAAACCAGTTCATACCAATGACTCTTCTGGAATGTTCTGACATGAAACACAATGAGCTCTGTGAAGAACACTGCTGAAGTTGCTTTCTTGTTTTGTTGCCCCTTTGTCCTTTACTGTGGACATCTTGCATGATGAACCTGTAACTGAGAGCTAAATGAACAATTCTCTTATGACTGTAGCAGTAACCAAACACAATGGTTCAGCTGCATTACTTCACTCACTTTATCACGGAGTTGGGAATTGCAGTGGAGACACACTGTTCACAATGTTCTAAATGACACCCTTTGTTAAAAATAATATTATTCAGTTATGAATCACTGCTTTATGTAATGAAATCAATTAAAAACAGCAATTTGACCTGTGCTACTCAGTATTATTCTGACATGACGTTATTAAACTCAAGTATATAAATTATTCAAATTTGTTTACATAAATAGCTTGTATAATTTATGTTTACATATTTAAATAACTTACCATTTATATACAATTTGTATTATTAATCATTTATATTATTTATTTTATAAGTAATACAAATTATTATTTACATTATATCACATATAAACAATATTTTAATAAGCTTATTTATTAGTCAGCATGATTCTAATGTGATGTTATCAAACTCAAGTATATAAATTAGGATTTACTTGCACAATTTACATATATTTGAATAAATTATACTATGTTTATTATTATGTATTAACATTATTATAAAACATAAACTATACAATCTGTAAATAGCTTGAATCTTACACACACACACACACACATATACATATATATAATTTATATTAATATGTATTTATATTACTATAAAAACATTATAATTTTGTTTTCTAAATAAATATATATGGTATTTAATGCTTATATTTTTAGTCTCAAGTGTTTTTTTGTTTTTGTTTTCTCCTATAGGGTTCAAGCTGAAGGACTTCCTCCATGATAATGAAACGCTGTCTGCATTTCTTGAGAAAAATGTTACCCTGCCCAAGCATGCTGTGAGACAGATAGTGGAGGCTAACGTCAACTTGGAGAAGGTAAATGAACCGCACAACATGAGCTGTTTAAAAACCCTTAAACGACCAAATCATTAAAAAGCCTCAAATTTGTTGTTTTTTTCACAAACGTATGTTGCTTGCCCTGCTGGTGTTGCCTTAAATTACCTTCAAACATGTATATACAGTGCTTGAAATATTTCACACACCGTCTGGCAGAGTCATTAAATTGCAGCCTGTTATCTATCTTGAGACGTAACGTGCTGTCTCATACAGATATGAAGCGATCTGTTTTTCAAAGGCCCGTAGGTAGATGCGTCCGTACGCTCTCACGTGCAGATGACCTTGGTGTGGTGGGATATGACATGATGGGACAGTCAGGGGCTGGTGCTGTGGATGATGGATGTACTGCGCAGCTGTACACTGGCTGCTGTGTGCTGGAGGGGGTGGGTGGGTGGGTGGGTGAAGTCACATGACAGTTGCCCTGCAGAACCACAGCCACAGGGCTATTCCTGGAAAACTGACAAAGGCCGACTGATAGGGAAAACCTTGATAACACCGTACTTACGTTTATTGAGAATATGCCCAGCGTTTCATTCTTTGCATTTCATACATCTAAAAATAGATTAGTTCTTTATGTTGCCCTGCTTAAACCAAAACAGTTGCCCCAAAAGTATTTTTAACTGCATATAAAATGCATCACCTTTATTGCATTAAGAAACTAACCACTAACATTTCACAACCAGAAAGTGTTAAAATACCTGATCTTAATAATGAACATCATATCTGTTTTGTTTTAAGTGTTAAGCTTATTTGTGCTAACTTTCATTAAATGAAATTCAAGTCTTGTGTGTAATAGTCACGTGACATTTATTGCTTAGATGATTGGCTTAAAAAGTGCCCATGAAACAAAGATGGCAGCTTGCGGGTTCCAAACTTGAAAATATGAGTTTGTTAAGTTGGTTTCAACTGCTATTTGTGATCCACAGGTGCTTATTAACGGCTTTGGCGTTCATCTCAGAGACCTGTGCAATTCCACATCTCTGGAGGATTTTGTGACCATTGCAGATAAGGATGTGTCTCAGCTGACGCAAAACATCATCTGTCAATCGTCTGCTGAATGGCTGAACAATGCCGAGAGCCACTTCCTGTCCAACTTGGACTTCCTGAAGCCAATACGGGTAAGCAAATACAACTGCTAAACAATAAATCCCTCCCATAGAATCTTATAATTAACCAACATCACAAGAATTAGAGTACAGGAATAAAAGCGCCCATTCAAATGTTAATGATTGCTTGTCAAGATGTGTTTTATGTCCAATATACTTCACATAAAAGCTGCTTACTGGACTACAATAATACAATAAATGTCACAATAAACAAAGGATTCCACCAATTACACACAAACTAGGACAAGTGTATATTTTTGTATTTTAGACCCAGTGAACTTTGTGTAAAAGCCCAACATTGTGATCACATAATGGTCACCTTTACATAATATGTTTTTGCCAATCAGAATGATTATTTCAGCATATTTGTGCATGAAAAGGGAACGGAGATGGCCATCAGCCAAGAGTCTTCACATATTGATGTCTTTGTGTATGTTGGCTTTAGAATGAATGTTTTCTTTGTCTTTGAGTAATGAGATTTCAAGATGCCAGGTCACTGCTATCTTTGCACTGCGATTTAGTTATGAAAGCAAGTGGACAATGAGAGCTTTGACATTTTTTCCTAAATCACAAGAATAAAGTCCAGAGTTCGAGTATGTGGCTTGCACACTAATTTATATTGCTCTACTGATAGTTTATGACTTAATGCATGTTAACACTAATGTGTATCTTCCTCCATTGTAAAACATTTCATTTTTACAGAAAATTAAAAATGCTACTGTAAAAACCTGCTAAATGGTTAACTGTAAGTTACTTTACCATGTTTAGTGAAAATCAGTAAAATGACTTGGCTCAGAAGTCCCAATGAATGACATTTCACATATGGTTGTTTTATATATAAATAATTATATCTTCATTTTATTCATGTAATCATGGTGTTTTGTCTTTGTGTGTACAGTCTACTGTATACGAGTATTACCACGAGTATTTTTATAATGATCATAATGACATTTTTGGGTAAAAAGACGATTTTGGTACTTAAAGGGCCTTTTTATATTAACATTATATCACTTAATGAAATATATGGCTATAAGTTCTATAATGTACAGGCATTCCATAATACTGGAAAAAGTATTACGTTTTGAAAGTTCATTTTTGGCAACCACAGCTGCTATTTCTACAGTAATTTTGACATTAAAATGTTTTCAATATGATTACTTTGATAAGCTAACAATGGCTTTTTTATATTTTGGTCGTGCAGAAAGATGTCAAGTCCGACCCAAAGATTATCCAAGATGTGTCCATAGCAACAGACAGTCTCCTGGAGAGTTTGGGAGCATTAGCGGTGGAGGTAAGAGCCCCCGAAAATATCTCTCACGCCGCTTTTAGGGACTGAACTAGACACCAGAGTGAAGAGTTGAAATCCCACCCCCAGATTCCCAAATGTCCTTATCCCGTATTAGACCAGTGGATCTAGATTAGTCACAAAAACAGATTAAAAACAAGTCCAAAACATGTTGGTATAATACAATAAGAATCAATGAGTGTTTAAATGATCATTATGGTGATATATAATTAGTTTTAGATGTCTAATGTTGCATTATGCTAGTCCTGAAAATGCTAATACTTTGTGCTTTGGGACAAAAGAGAGTCATTAAGCTTTTTGCTCTGCCACAACACTCTTAAAAATAAAGGTTCTTTACTGGCATCAATGGTTCCATGAAGAACATTAAAAATGTATGGAATAACACAAAAGGTTCTTTGTTATAGAAAAAGGTTCTATAGATTATTTAAATGTACTTTAAGAAAAAAAAAGCTAATTTAAGAACTTCACTGAAAGGTTTTCTGGGGAACCAAAATGGTTCTTCGACACCATCGCTGTGAAATCCCCTTTTAGGCCTTTTTTTAAAAGTGATGTCTACATATAACAAGACACTTGATGTGCTTAAAGGGACAGAAAGTTCTGTTAATAAATAGCTATTTCGGTTAGCATCCCACACATCTGTGTCCCTTAGAAAAACCACAGAGCTGACGCTTCACATTTTAGCACGTACACTCAGTTACCACGCGCATGTCTTTGGTGTCCAGCGTTTACAAACCAGACCTGAGTGTTAAGTGAGTAAGCAGCAGTAGTTTGGCCACTCATAAGACTCCCGGTACCTGCCAGCAATGGGCAAAAGCACAGACCTCAACAAATGTGAGATAGCTTGCTTTTAGTATTGAAACAGGGACACGCATTTTGTTTGCACATCATCTCACTGGACTTTTGTTCATGGAGAATGTAGGTAAAGTGCTACCAGAATGTGTCTCACAAGCAATCTCTTCCCAGTGTTATCATTCGAAACAGAAAATGAGTGAACTCCAACGCTGCCCTGACCGGCATTAGTTCCTCTTTGTTCTCACATAAGTGTAGCAGACATGTAAGCTGAACTCCAGTAACCCTCGCTGAAGCCAGCGGCAGAGAGTTTACTCCAGGTCATGCTTTATTTCTCCAGTTATTCGGCTGTGTTTGCATGTCTATCCAGGGCTTTCTCAGACACCTCACGATAGCTTACAAGGAGACAGCTATAACAATAGCTCTCTTCTGTGACTAGCAATCGCAGGCACAAGAGCGGGTACAGGCGAATCCTTCCTAATGAGACCCCTCGAAGATGTGGGCGAAGTAACTGATCTCATTCTTCCCATAAAAATACACAGTAGCTTTGCAGAATTAAAGGATGGTGCTATTTTAGTATTGTACTGTAATAGCTTTTATTACTTTTTTGAATTCGTTTTCTTGATATATATTTTCTGTTTTCATTTTAAATTAAGTTCAAGTTTTAAAATTATTTTTGTTTTGCTTTTGTATTCTTTTTTAAATGTATAAAAAAAAACATTTCATTTATTTCGAATAATATATTAAACAAAATATAAATACGAATATGAATGATAGATATAATAATTATAAATAATATGTTTGTTAATGATTCCTTTTGGCTGTGTTCATTTACTGTTGAAGCCAATGTAGAGTTATGTATAAGCAAATTAACTCGGCAGAAAAACTCATTGTTTTGCTTCTCAGATGTGTTGATGGGGATTTTGGGAACTGCACATGACCAAACTTTTTAACAGTCCTGTGAATCATATTGACTCATCTTTTACAAACCTGACCGACTATAACCCATTCACGCAAATGCTTATGTAACACCACGTAAAGCCATCCATTTATCTCAAATAATGAAAACTCAAAGCTCTCATTATCATCATAATATTATTCTCTTAGCCCACTATTTCCACATGCATCTATTAATATCAGAAAGTAGGTTATCGGCGTCTGTTGTGCTCTTGAGGTCTCTTTCATCAGGTGAATGACCGATACTAACCTCGTGAGCGTGTCACAGCAGCTCCTCTGTTCTTGGTGTCGAGCAAGTATTACAAGATACAGTTTTCATAAACTCCTCTTCCTTCCCCTCCATTTACTGGATTACCCTGAAGACACTTACATTCATCTTCTATTTTTATACTTTTGCTAGGTTATTCATTATTATATCATTATTATTTACAAACCCTCACGTCATTACTGTGGTCCATGCGCTATAAGTCATAAGATAGTGTCATGTGAGGAACTGACTGAAAGTCTTTATTCAATGAATTCAATGAAAGTGAATGCAAATGAGAAGATTTATCCACTTCTATTTAGTCTGTTCCTCACACAAAGCTGTTGTATGGTTTTAGAAATGGTGAAATATGTGTCTATTTTTGTGTTTCACATTAAAACAACTGTATATATCATACCACGCAAGTGTGAGGAATTAATAACATAAGAAAAATAAAGAACAATGACTGAACAATTGAGACATCAAGGAGAAATGAGCATGTTTCTGTATTATTATTATTATGTTTGGGTTTAGTCAGCATCGTTAACACCCTTCAGCTGACAGTGACAGCACTTAATAATGACACCCTCTGACACATAATAGAGGTATAATGTCCAAATGCAGGCAGGCACACTTTAAGACTCAAGAAACAAGACATGGAGGTTACTTTCAAACAAGATCATGTAACGGATGGTGTGTTTCACTCTTTCCTGAAGCAGCTCTAACAATGAATGACGTACATTGAGAGAACTGAATAAACACAATCCAGGGTGCTAGGATGTTTAAATGTGCTTTGCTCAACGTCAGACAAACAGTTTCAAGCAATTCATTAGCATAAGCAAATGTTCTTCGCTCATGCTTGTCCCATGCCTTGTCACATTTTCAATGCTGTTGTTTTTTTTCCAAATCTATCATTTTCATACAAAAGACAACTGGGTTTCAGAAGTAAATGTTTTCTACATGAAGAAATTGATATTTATTGTTAATGTATAAGTTGTATGATGCATGAGAAATGTTTCTTGAGCAGCAAATCAGCATATTAGATTGATTTCTGAAGGATCATGTGACACTGAAGTAATGATGCTGAAGATTCAGCTTTAATATTACAGGAATAAATAACGTTTTACAATATATTATAATAGAAAACAGCTAGCTTTAAATGGTAATAATATTTCATAATATAAATTTTTTTTATCTAATAAATGCAGCTAAAAATCTTACCAACACCAGACTTTTGAATGACTTATATAGAAAATCAAGGACCAATTTTTTGTACTCTCTTTTTTTATTTCTCCTATTATTTCTCAGCTTGTGAGTATGAAGAGCTGGCGGGAAATGCGCAACGAGATCCTGTACCTGACGGGCAACAGCACGCAGTCCCCCAAGCACATGTATCAGGCCGTGTCCCGCATCGTCTGCGGTCACCCGGAGGGCGGAGGCCTGAAGATCAAGTCCCTCAATTGGTACGAGGACAACAACTACAAGGCCCTGTTCGGAAACTATGGCAATGACAGCGATAGCGACCCCGTCTCCGTCTACGACAACTCCTCCAGTAAGCAAAGCTGTATTTTTCTCTTTTTCCCTCACTTCAAAATGCTAAATATTTCCCATACCCTGCTAAATTGTTGAACTTTTTTTCTTTAGCGCCCTACTGCAACAGCATGATGAAGGGCCTGGAGTCGAGTCCCATATCCCGCATGATCTGGAGGGCTCTGAAGCCGCTGCTCATGGGGAAGATCCTGTACACCCCAGACACTCCTGCCACCCAGAGGATCATACAAGAGGTCAGGAGACGCTAATGAGTAATAATAAACTAATAATGCTAAACTAGTGTTGAGCAGGTTTCTGTGAGCCAAAGATTTGAACACACATACTCATTCTGTATTATTTTGTTTTTAATTGAAAAGTCATCAGTTCAGCCATCTCTAGCAGTGGACCTGGATCTAGAGGAGTTTCAAACTGTCTCTCTGTTTCTCTCAGGTTAATAAGACGTTTCAGGAGTTCGGTGTGCTTAGGGATCTCGGCGGCATGTGGGAAGAGATGAGACCTAAAATCTGGGACTTTATGGAGAACAGTGAGGAGATGGACCTCGTTCGGGTACGTCACACACACACACACACACACACACTCTCTCTTTCTGAAAGCAAATAACCTTCCTAAAACAAAAGACACTGTTCCTGTAAGTCACCCCCGAGCACATGATTTTGTGCTACTAGAAGCTCAAATGGTGAACTTGACACTGCCACCTTTTGGACCTTAGCCATACTGCATTCTAACCTCACTACTGAGCTCACATGGGGGAGCTCTGCAGGATGCACACTTATTACTGGAGAGCTTCATATCCTCGGAGAATTCTTATGAAAAAGTGCATTACGTTAGGTGTTTTCTTGTCATGGGCACAAAATGTGAAACTACTTGACACATTGCTATGTGCTTGACTTTCATGCAAGGTCGTGCTGATAAAAACTAAACTTTAAACTAAATAAAAATTACATTAAAATAGAAATAAATGAATAATAATTTAACAGTAAAATAAAATAATGAGTAGGAAAAAACATTTTTTAATCACTTAACTTAGCAGGGATAGAAAAAATAAATGAACTTAATAGATTTTTTTTTTTTTTTTTACAAATTATATTTTAGATATTTAATTATATATCTTTATAATAGTAGTTTTTCACAACTCAAGACACAAAACTCACAACCAATGATCAAAATGCTTTCACACACACTTTATATAAGTGTGTGTGTGTGTGTGTGTGTGTGTGTGTGTGTGTGTGTGTGTGTGTGTGTGTGTTTGCATTTGTTGATGCACTAATTTATTGTACCAGAATTCTTTAAAAAATATTTTTTTTTTATTGAAATAAATGAATAAACAATACATATACAAGGTACAGTACATTAATGAGTAGAAAGAAAATGAATATTTAAATTTATAATAGGAAATAAATGTTTTTCAAATAATATTTTAGGCATCTTTATAATATTAATAAATTTTTATTGAAGTATAAGTGTGCGATACACACACACACACACACACACACACACATATATATATATATATATATATATATATATATATATATATGTGCTTTTTTTTTTTTAATTAATGATAACATAGTTTTGTCAATACTTCTCCTAAACAGACCCTTCTCCAGAACAATGCTAGTGCTCGCTTCTTTAATGCCAAGCTGAGCGGGACAGACTGGCGCGTGGAGGATGTGTCCAGCTTTCTGTCCAAGTCTCCAGAGGACACACGTCCCTATGAGTCAGCGTACACATGGCGGGAAGTGTTCAATGAGACAGATCAGGCCATCCAAACCATCTCTCGGTTCATGGAGGTACGCATGTATACACACAAACCAAGACCCATTCAGGACGTTTTGATGTTGAGTTTAAGGTGAACACATTGGCTTGGTTTCATTGGCTTGTTCATAATATTTGGCTTGATTGATAATGTCTAGTCAACTGAAATTAACAGTGTTATTTGGGCATCTTATGATATCTGCTAATCAAATAAATGGTTCTAAGAAAACAGAGTTTGATTTCAGTTCATGTCTTACTTTTCTGGGTCAAAAAAAAAACACTTCTCAGTTCTCCACTAAATGTTCTCCAGTAACTAAATCAGTTAATACTGCAATCAAAAAGCAAACCACCAATGCCGGTCATGCCAATCCAATGTCAGCTGAACTGACTGATTATTTCATTAAATAATCGTGTAAATCGCCCCAGATTTTTTAATGATGTAATTAACAGAATTACATCATTGAGTCAACCTGTTTATTTTCCTCCTCTGAAGTGTGTGAACTTGGATAAGTTGGAGCCTGTGGCTAATGAGGAGCGATTGGTTAACAAGTCCATGCGTCTGCTGGATGACCGCAAGTTTTGGGCTGGGATAGTGTTTCCTGACATGCAGGCCAACACGTCTGACCTGCCGCCTAACGTCAACTACAAGATCCGCATGGACATTGATAATGTGGAGCGCACCAACAAGATCAAGGATGGGTAGGAGACATATGTTTTTATAATTCCGCTACAAATTTGTGCTTCTAGAGAAAAGGAACAGAATTTGAGCCGAAGACTTTGAGAGCTGATGATTGTGTTTTTCTGTAGTTACTGGGATCCCGGTCCTCGAGCGGACCCATTTGAAGACCTGCGCTATATTTGGGGTGGATTCTCCTACCTGCAGGACGTGATTGAACACGGGATCATACGAGCTCTGACCGGCAGCAAGGAGAAAACGGGAGTTTACATCCAGCAGATGCCTTATCCCTGCTATGTGGACGACATGTAAGAAAAAGCATCCTTCAGTCTGTAAACTGAATTAAATTCTGTACATTCATGATCAGGTCGCATTCACGGTTTCATACAAAATAAAATCAGTACAATTAAGCTCTGTGCTGAGCTGCATTGTTGTCTTATGCAAGGGTTTTCAATCTTTTAAATGCCAATCTTTTCAGATTCCCAAATATGATCATTCTTGTACAAGGAATCCCCTTCCTAAAATCCTAAAAATTTAGCTATATATATTAATGTATATTTTCAAATTATGTGAACATTTTTAATTATAAGTATGTTTAAAATGTTATTTGGAAAGTATTTATTTCCTGTTATATTAAATTATGGTTTTTGTCCCTGCTCACTATAGTGTTGTTAGCTGTATTATGTATCTATTTAAATCAAAATGTATGAATTTATTTATTTATACATTTCTATAAAACTGGTGTTATTATTCATTCATTTATTTAAATTTGAATACATTTTTATTAATTGTACTTTAATCAAATTTGTATTGTATTATTTATTTATTTTACTCAAATTGTTATTTATTTGTTAATTTATTTAATTTCAAGTCTGTCCATTTTATATTTTACTTTAACGTTAGAATATATATATATATATATATATATATATATATATTTTTTTTTTTTTTAATTATTATTATTATTATTTAGTTACATTCTGCTAAGTTATCTAGTATCAGCTGAAGTAAATTTGGTGTGCTATTTGATTGATTGTTGCCAAGCTAAGAATGTGATATTATAATAAGCATACAAACACTTAAATGCTTAATTATTAACTACATTGAGCTTATTTCAGTGCATTGTGAAATTATGAGATATACATGATGTTGTCAAAACTAGGTATCTTATCTAGATATCTTTTGAAACAGACATGCTAACCCATCCTGTCTGCTCTGCCCTAGTTTCCTGCGGGTAATGAGCCGTTCCATGCCTCTGTTCATGACTCTGGCCTGGATGTACTCGGTGGCCATCATCATTAAGGGTGTGGTGTACGAGAAGGAAGCTCGGCTCAAGGAGACCATGAGGATTATGGGTTTGGATAATGGCACTTTGTGGCTGAGCTGGTTCATCAGTAGTCTGATCCCACTGCTCATCAGCGCCGCCCTGCTGGTGCTCATCCTGAAGGTATGTATTGCCACAAACTGATGTTATAATATAAGCCTAACAACAATTTAACCTGGTTCTGTTTCTCATGTTTTGTTCAGATGGGGAATCTCTTGCCGTACAGTGATCCTGGTGTAGTCTACTTGTTCCTGGCCTCTTTTGCGGTCGTGACCATCATGCAGTGTTTCTTGATCAGCACGCTCTTCTCCCGCGCTAACCTCGCCGCGGCCTGCGGGGGCATCATATACTTCACCCTCTATCTTCCCTATGTGCTTTGCGTGGCCTGGCAGGATTACATCGGCTTTGGCGCCAAAGTAGTAGTGGTGAGTGTGAATGTTATCTGTAAAGGTCAATTGCATTGCCTTTTGCAATGACTCAGAGCCAGGGTCTTCAGTCTTTTAGATGCATTGTACTACCAAATATGTTCATCCTTGTGTGAAGCACAATACTACTAATTGTAGTACCGTAGGTGTGTTATTTATTGATTGATTTATTTCAATCAAAATTTTATTTTTTTATATTGATCTTTTTTGCCTATTTATTGGAATTAAATCTATTTATTTACATTTATTTGTATTATTGTAATAATTTGTTTTATTTTCTAGCTATTGTTTAATCAAATTTTTATTTTTTATTTTGCCCAAATTTCTATTCATTTATCATAAAGTAATATTCATTTATTATTTTAATCTCATTATTTTAATTTTAATTTTTAAATCTTATTTTTTTGTTTAATGCATTTATTTATCTTTTTTTTTTGTTAAATTAATATTTGTATTTATTTATTTTAATCTATTTAGTTTTACTTTTACTTTTACTATTTACTATTCGTATTATTTATTTCCATCTTATTTTACAAATCTTTTTTTTTTTTTTTACATTTTAAAACTTTTACACCCCTACCCTTTGCTATTTCTGGATGTTTCCCATCATGTATTGAACGCCTCTGTCTGTCTTTCCTCAGAGCCTCTTGTCTCCGGTGGCGTTCGGCTTCGGCTGCGAGTACTTCGCTCTGTTCGAGGAGCAGGGAGTGGGCATCCAGTGGAGTAACCTGCTCTCCAGCCCCATGCAGGAGGACAGCTACAGTCTCACCACTTCAATCTCGCTCATGCTCTTCGATTCTGTACTGTACGCCCTCATGACCTGGTACATTGAAGCTGTGTTTCCAGGTAAGTGGCTTTTGAAAAGGTGTACTTGCAAGACATTGGAAGGCTTTGAGAAGTTTCTCATGGTGTAAAAACTTCTCACAGGTCAATATGGCATCCCAAGACGCTGGTATTTCCCATTCACCAAGTCATACTGGTGCGGGGAGAAATGTGGTTGGATTACATCAATGCCGACCAACAAGAAAGAAAATGCTGAAGGTATGGAACGTCTAAGAAACAAAAAAAAAGAGCATTTAAATAATCTAATATATTTATTACATTAAAGCTTATTGTATTGACCATGCAAAACGTAATTTCCTAGAAAGCTCTTTTTTACGCTACTGGACAGTGTAAAGACTTTGAATGATTTTTTTAGCTGTATGCATTGAAGAAGAACCAGCCCATCTGGATCCAGGTGTTTACATCGAGAACCTGGTGAAGGTTTACAGCAACGGCAAACTAGCGGTGGACGATTTGACGCTGGGTTTTTATGAGGGTCAGATCACCTCCTTCCTGGGTCACAACGGTGCTGGGAAAACCACAACCATGTAAGACAACTCAGATCTTTTTATATCTGATGTTAATAATGTGATGATGTTAATAAGATGAGCTCAATATTTCTGGCTTTCTTAGGTCTATCCTCACTGGCCTGTTTCCACCCACCTCCGGCACCGCTTACATCCAGGGCAAAGACATCCGTACCAATCTGAACACTATTCGTCAAAACCTGGGCATGTGTCCGCAGCATAACGTCCTGTTTAGCATGTACGCTGGCACCAAAAACAGTTTTCAGAAGCTCGGTTTTTTGTGAATGCTCTGAATCTAATGTTCTCGTCCATGTATTCTAGGCTCACCGTGGAGGAGCACATCTGGTTTTACGCACGTCTGAAGGGTTTGTCTGAGGAGAAGGTGAAATCAGAGATGGAGCAGATCGTGATGGACCTCGGCCTGCCTCATAAACGCAAATCTCGAACCAGCCAGCTCTCAGGTATGAAATATTATTACAATTTAAAATGACAGTTTACATTCCTCCAATCTGCAGTGTGACATGATCCTTCAGAAATCAATCTAATAAGCTGAGACATTTCTGATTATTATAGATGAAAACAGCTGTGCTGATAAATATCTCTGTGATTTTTTTTTTTTCAGGATTCTTTGATGAATAGAAACTTGAAAAAACAGCATTTATTTGAAATAGAAATATTTTTGTTAAATTACAAATGCCTTTACTGTTACTCTTGATCAATTTAATGCATCCTTACCTAATGTTAACTAAATAGTTTTTTGCACAGCAGTCTGTGAACCATTTTTTGCAGATTTTCCAGCAAAAATAACTATATTGTGGTATAAAATGACTAGAATGAAACAGTCTCTATGATCCTTATAGGAGGAATGCAGAGGAAGTTATCAGTAGCACTGGCGTTTGTTGGAGGGTCAAAGGTCGTGATCCTGGATGAGCCCACAGCTGGAGTCGATCCTTACGCTCGCCGGGGAATCTGGGACCTACTGCTGAAGTATCGTCAAGGTAAGCAGACTCTGTTTTAGTGCACACCGTCGTGTTGGTCTTCCTGAAACGATTATTAAACCGTAAGGTTTTACCTTCAGGACGCACCATCATCCTCTCCACCCACCACATGGATGAAGCTGATATCCTGGGCGATCGCATTGCTATCATCTCCCATGGGAAGCTGTGCTGTGTGGGTTCCTCTCTGTTCCTCAAGACCCAGCTGGGGACGGGATACTACCTGACGCTGGTGAAGAAGGACTTCGATCTCTCGGCCAGCTCCTGCCGCACCTCCAGCAGCACCGTCTCCTACTCCAAAGGAAGTCTCAAGAAGGTACTAAGGTTTAATAATGCCTATAAGGGAATGGCTATATTACTGGCTTTATATTACTGACTCAGTCTTACGTTTTCTTGCTGCCATATTTAGTGATTTTCATTGTCTCTGCAGGAGGAAAGTGTATCTGAGAGCAGTTCTGATGCTGGATTGGGCAGCGACCATGAAAGTGAAACCGCAACCATAGGTATATAGCTGGGTTATTATCGTTGGCTATGAACTATTTTATTAATTAAAATAAAGCTGGACTAAAATAATGTAAAATTAATATAGATGTTAGGTGGAAAATTTAACAAACCAGTTGAATCACTAAAATGATAAACTCAAATAAATAAAATCTGGACAAAGATTAAAAGTGAAATAATAAATTAAAACGAAATAACTGAAAGCAAAAATGAGTAATGTTCATGGGCAGCTAACTGAAATAAGTTTAAGCTGAATCGCTGGGCTTACTAAAATAAAAACTAATACTAAAACTAAAATGAAATAAAGATAAATTAAGACCAAATATTAGATGGAAAAGTAAATATTAGAAATGTTGCGATGAGGAATGTTAGAAATGTTGGCAACTAACGGAAATGAGATTAAGCTAAAGCACTAAAAATTACCAACTAAAATAAATAAAATGTATTTAAAACTAAATAAATTATAATAATTATAAATATTTAATAAAGAAAATAGCAAAAACTAATAAAAATGATAAAAGTACATTTGAAAATGAATCTAAAAATAAAATGAAAAATGTAAAAAGTCCAATTAAAATATTTAAATATATATATATATTATAAATAATACTAAAATAACACTGATATGTATGTAGAGTTAATAAACTTTAAACTGGTTTAAAATAAATAAACTTAAAACTAGTAGATAAACTTCACCCAAAAATGATTCTTTGCTCACCACCTTTGCTCATCTTATTCCGAACCCATTTGTTTTGGAGCAAAGCTCTAGTCATACACACATTTCGAATGTTTTCTCGACTCTTTCCGTGTTCCAGATGTCTCCCTGATCTCCAATGTGATTTTCAAGCACGTTCCTACAGCCAGACTGGTTGAAGATCTCGGGCACGAGATCACTTACGTTCTGCCTTACGAGTCGGCCAAAGACGGAGCGTTTGTGGAGCTCTTTCATGAGATCGACGACCGGCTCACTGACCTCGGCATTTCTAGCTACGGCATCTCTGACACAACCCTGGAGGAGGTAACATATATCATTGAAATCATTTCAATTCAGCTGACTTCGTTCAAGAAAGTCAATATAATTGGTTTGTGCTTCTGGTTATTTTGAGCAGATTTTCCTCAAGGTGGCAGAGGACAATGGTGTTGATGCAGAGATGTCAGGTAAAACCGAACACATCTGTCAGTGTTTCATGTAAACATTTAGCAGTGGTGTCTTACTCTGGTTTTGTCGTGGATCAGATGGGATTATACCTGCACGCAGGAACCGGAGACATGCTTTTGGTGACCATCAGAGCTGCCTGAAGCCTTTCACTGAAGACGACTTTGATCTCAATGACTCTGAAGGTGATCCAGGTAGTTACTTTACCCATCCTTCATCCATCCCACTTACTATAAATATATTCTGAAATCTGAACCATCATCTCATTGTGTTGAAGTTTTAATGTCAGTTCATTAAGATTTTTTTATTTGAGTCTGTGTTATTTTAGTATCTTAAATCTTCTATTATAGTATTTGTAAATATTTTAATTCATTTTTACTTTTTTATGTTCCGTTTTCAATAAAATGTTTATGCTGTGGTATATTTTCTGGTTTGTTTTTATTAGTACCTTTTTTTTTTAATTATTTTATTTTATTTTTTACTCAAATTAGAACTAAATTCAGAAATACCAAAATATTTATTTTTTATTATTTTATTTTATTAAAGTAAATGTTTATTTTATTTAAAATCATGTTTATATATATATATAAGTTTTTTAATTACAAGAATTTAATTAAAATAAACATTAATTTTCTATTAAAATAAAATAATACAAAAATATATTTAGATTTTTTCACATCAGTATTATCAATATATAAACAATACCGATTTTATTTTTGTTATTTTGATTATTTTTGTGGGGTATTTCAATTCTGTTATTTAGTTCAAACTGTCTGTTTAAACAAATCAGTTAATTTGTTCATTAGTTTTATTACTATGTATTTCTATTTTGTATATGATGTCATATGAATGAAAATACATTATTATTCCTTGCACTTGGTTACCGGAAGACGTGAAAAATGGAAAACTAGTTTCATATTTGGTAACGTGCCCCTGCAGAATCTCGTGAGACGGACTGGTTGGGTGGTGCTGATGGTAAAGGGTCGTACCAGGTGAAGGGCTGGAGTCTGAAGAGACAGCAGTTTGTAGCTCTGCTCTGGAAACGCTTCCTGTACGCCCGGCGCTCCCGGAAAGGTTTCTTTGCTCAGGTATGGTCTCCATATTATATTATACAGAGCATGTCTATGTTCGCTGTTCCTTAAATGTAATGTCCTTGAAAATGTACATTTCCAGATTGTGCTTCCCGCTGTGTTCGTGTGCATCGCTCTGGGGTTCAGTCTCATTGTCCCTCCATTCGGAAAGTATCCTAGTCTCGCTCTGGAGCCCAGCATGTATGGGGAGCAGTTCTCCTTCGTCAGGTACACGCTACCCTCCACCCACCTGAGCCTGCGCTTTCATTCCCATGATTCTTTGAGAGTCTAATGATTGGTTTTTCACTACAGCAATGATGCGCCTGAGGACAGACACACAAACAATTTACTCGAAGCTCTGATGGACAGTCCGGCTTACAGCGAACAATGCAAAGATGAGCAAAACGCTGGGTAAGTCCTCAAAGCTTTTTGCAATTGCAATTTTTATATATTATGCAAAAAAATTCTGAATTGTAAAATAAAATGTTGCAATTGCTTATTTATTTGTGGTGGAAACAGGGTTCCATATATTTGAGGATCCAATAAGTTGTAATAAGTTCCAATAAGTTTGGAAGGTTGAAATTTATTTTTGTGCATGTGTGTGTGTGTGTGTGTGTGTGTGTGAGCAGTAGCAAATCATGCGCGATTAAAGATGGAGAGTGGATGGTTCCAGAGGTTCCTGAGAGCATTCGGGACATATTCCTAAAAGGGAACTGGAGTATGGAAAACCCATCGCCTCTGTGTGAGTGCAGTTGTGAAGAAAGGAAAAAGATGCTTCCGGAGTGTCCGCCAGGAGCAGGTGGTCTGCCACCGCCTCAGGTAGACATATTCACCAAATATTGTACTTCTATAACAACATTATTTCATTTTACATTATTATGTTACAACGTCAGCACGACATTGTGTTCATTGAACTTCTCTTTTTATTTTCCTAAGATCAAAGTCACCGTTAATGAAACCTTGCAGAATCTGACAGGCAAAAACATTTCAGACTACTTGGTCAAAACATATGCACAGATTATTGGGAAAAGGTGAGTTATGCCAATCCAGAAATAAAGGCTTGCTTGTTAACCCTTTTTTTTTTTTTCATTCTCATGGCAGCACTTTAATTGTGTATTGTGTTGTTTTGTGTTCAGCTTGAAGAACAAGCTCTGGGTCAACGAATTCAGGTATACCTATCAGTTCAGATCTGTTATGATGAGGAAAGTAATAATAATCTAGTGGATGAGCTGGGCCTCAAATCTCTTTCTCATTGGCTGTTTTACAGGTATGGTGGATTCTCATTGGGTGCGAGAAGTTCACAGGCCCTCCCCCCTGGTGATGAGATCACTGATGCCATCTCTCACATTCGTAAACGCTTCAGTCTTCAAGCGGTATGTCACCTGCATTACGTTTATGACTGATGTTTAAGATTTACCGGCAAAATGTTTGAGATTTTCTGACCTTAATCCAGTTTTCAATTTTAATTTTGCAACCCGCAGGGAACCGCAGCTGACCGCTTTCTGGCAAGCCTGTCGATTTTTATCCGGGGTCTCGATACCAAGAACAATGTGAAGGTGAGTACACTGCATTCTGACTGGATGTATTTGGCTGACCATACAGACATACAGTGCATGTCATGTTTGTCATAGTCATGATGAAAGCTTTATACAAGTTGTGAAATAAAGACTTTACAAGACTTACAAGTGTTTGATTCTGTAAACATATCTAATAGATTTCCTGGCAGTGTTAACACTTTTTATGCACAGATTTAGTTATTGTCCATAAAAAAATTTGCTAAAATTAAGATGCCATTATATAAATAATTGTTAGTGTAAGTTGCATATGCACGTGTATTTATATTTGCATTATATATAATAAAGGACTACAACTACATAAATAATAAAATGAAAAAAATACGTGTGTAAAAATGCAAAAAGAAAATACATGTACAGCATATATATATTAAATATATTTATATTTCTAAAAATATAAAAATATTATATATATATATATATATATATATATAATATAAATATATAATATAATTATTTTAGTTATTTATACACTTGTAGTTATTAGATAATATAGATATTTAATTACAAATATATATATATATATATATATATATATATATATATATATATATATATACTGTATATACATACACACACAGTATAATTGTTAGTGTAAATTGTATATGCACTTGTAGTTATTATATTTGCATTATATATAATAAAGAACCACAAGTACATAAATAATAAAATGTCAAAAATAAATTTAAAAAACGTGTGTGAAAATGCAAAATGAAAATACATGTATTCAGAGGTCTTAATGTCTTTTATATCAATGCAGTTAAGAGATGGAGGCTGTTAGATACTGACACAATGCTACGTTGTCAGTCAGTTGAGGCCTAAATTAATCTATTTTTGCAGATTGGACAGTCAATTATTATGCCAGAGCTCATAAACATTGCTGATTCTACAGTATCAAGGAGCTTTAAGGGAATTTTTTTGTCTATTAGAGCGAGAAGAGTGACATGACTGTGTCCTATTGCAGATCTGGTTCAATAATAAAGGCTGGCACAGTATCGGAGGGTTCCTCAATGTCATGAACAATGCCGTCCTGCGTGCTAATCTGCCCCCCGGCCTGGATCGGTCCAAATTCGGGATCAAAGCATTCAACCATCCACTCAACCTCACCAAAGAGCAGCTCTCACAGGTGGCACTGTAAGTAACCCGGAGCGCAGATCATGCTCCACTACATTTACACACAAGTCTTGACATCTCTGACCTTTGACCCCATCTGCTTCCCAGAATGACGACCTCAGTCGACGTGCTGGTGTCCATCTGTGTCATCTTCGCCATGTCCTTTGTGCCGGCCAGCTTTGTGGTGTTCCTCATCCAGGAGAGAGTGAATAAAGCCAAACACATGCAGTTCATTAGTGGAGTGCAGCCCTTCCTCTACTGGCTGGCCAACTTTGTGTGGGACATGGTGAGGATTTTGTAAAATGTTCTTACTCTAAATGTGTCAGTATCTGTTCAAATGCTGTTTGACTGAATGCATGTTTGTCCTTTAGTGCAACTACATTGTCCCAGCGACCCTGGTCATCATCATCTTCATCTGTTTCCAGCAAGAGGCCTATGTGTCCTCCACCAATCTTCCTGTTCTTGCCCTCCTGCTGTTGCTCTATGGGTAAGAGGCAAAAAATCTGTCTAGTGGTCCTTACTATGTGGTACTACTTTTCAAAAGTTTGTGTCAGTAAGGTTTCTTTGAAAGGTTTCTTTCTATTTCTTTGAAGAAATGATTACTTTTATTCAGCAAGGTTGCATTGGATTGATCACAAGTGTCAGGAAAGACATTTATAATGTTACAAAAATATTGTCCTTTGAACTTTCTAAACATTAAAATCCTGAAAAAATTTAGCATGGTTTCCCTTTTTTTTTTTTTATAATCAATGTTTTTTCAGCAGCAAATCAGCATAAAAGAAGGATCATGTAACACTTTCTGAAAATTCAGATTTGCATCACAGGAATAAGTTACATTTTAACTTATATTACAATAGAAAACAGTTTTTTAACGCAGTAACACTGTTTCGCAATATTTACTTTTTTTACTCTTGCTGAGCTTAGGAGACTTCATATGAAAACATAAATAAATGTAACCGACCCCAATCTTCAGCAGATTTTGATAGACTACTTGTATGATATCTACAAAAATATGTCACTAATATGAAAGCATTGGCCATGTGCATTTCTTTGTGTCCATCTAGGTGGTCCATAACACCCCTGATGTACCCAGCATCATTCTTCTTTAAGATTCCCAGTACAGCGTATGTGGTTTTGACCAGCATTAACATCCTCATTGGAATAAATGGCAGCGTATCCACGTTCGTCCTGGAGCTTTTCGGCAGCAACGTAAGTTCATATTACACAGCTGTGCTTGATTATAAATAATGTAATCTAACTCAAAAAGAACCCCTAAATGAACTGTGGCTGTTTCTCCTCATTGTTTTCCAGGAGATTGGTGGCATCAATGACATCTTGAAGAATGTGTTCCTGATCTTCCCTCACTTCTGTCTGGGCAGAGGTCTGATTGACATGGTGAAGAACCAAGCTATGGCTGAAGCTCTGGAGAGATTTGGTGTGTACCATTCTCACAAATACAACTTTTACATTGAAATGTTCTTTTTAGAATGTTCATTTAGAATGTCCACTCTAACCGAACAGGGAGTTTCAAGTGTTTTTCCCCAGATATTGTTTCAATAATTGGTGATGTTGATTTGGTAAGGGACCCTGGGTCAAAGTGACATCTAGTTGTGGACATAACAAGTCCTGGATCATTTCCTTAGGACTGTAGCTGCTCAAACATATTTTCCTCTGAACAAAATCACATTCTAAGAAAGACATCAGGTCCGAATGAAGCAAAATTTAGTCGGTAGACCTTGGTTGTTTCCAAAACCTAGTGATGTACAGTCTAATTCAATTCTGATTGAAAACTGAAAATATTTAACCCATATTTAAGTGTTCTGTGTATTTTTATGCTTGTTAAATTATTATGTCTTTAAGTCAGACATTTAAATCAGTTGTGCATGATCTCTGTGTCTGACTTTTTTCAGGTGAGAATCGATTCCGCTCTCCTCTGGCGTGGGACATGGTGGGCAAGAATCTCTTTGCTATGGCCTTAGAGGGAGCGATTTTCTTCTGCATCACCATCCTTATCCAGTACCGTTTCTGCATCAAGGCCAGGTAATGATACGTTCATGCCTCACGGTTCAAAACCTTTTTAAATACAAGTAAAAAGTGTTTTTAATGCATGTAATAAATGATCTGTTTTGGTAATAACAGGCCGTTCAGCACTAAGCTGACAGCGATCGGAGAGGAGGACGAGGATGTGGCCAGAGAGAGGCAGAGGATCTTAAGCGGAGGAGGACATACTGATATCCTGGAGCTCAAACAGCTCACCAAGGTCTGTGTTCTATATATATATATATATATATATATTTTCTTTTTTATAATAATTTTTTATAATAATTATTTACATAATAATATTTCTTATTCTGCAGGTTTATAAGCGAAAGCAGAAGCCAGCAGTAGACAGACTGTGTGTGGGCATCCCACCGGGAGAGGTGAGATCAGTTTATTTATTTTATTTGTTTAGTTTAGTCTGGTCTTGTATATGATCTGAATAAACAGATGCTGATTAGGGTTTTGATAATATTATGTTCTTTCATCAGTGTTTTGGGTTGCTCGGCGTGAACGGAGCTGGAAAGACAAGCACCTTCAAAATGCTGACAGGAGATTCTGTTGTCACTAGCGGAGAGGCCTACTTGGCAGGAAAGAGGTACACAAATTAAAACAGTAATGCTTTAAACACAGGAGTTTTTGTGACTTAGACGTCATTGATATGCTAGTGCAACCCTAAAAAACATTGTGTGCCCTTACATAACATTTCAGAAATGTGTTTGAGTGTGTCATGACCCTTTTAATAATAGTACCAAACTCTTGGCTTGTTTACTGCAGTGTGCTGACAGAGATCGGTGAAGTGCATCAGAATATGGGCTACTGTCCGCAGTTTGATGCCATCAGTGATCTGCTGACTGGTCGAGAACATCTGGAGTTTTACGCCATTCTGCGGGGCATCCCAGAGAAGGAAGTGTGCGAGGTCAGTTTTTAGCTGCCTTTAGGGAAAGTCTGATTACTAATGTCGCAGCTGGTTATCGAGGGATCTGATTGGTTGCTTGTTGGTCACAGGTGGCAGATTGGGGCATTCGTAAACTAGGCTTGATGAAGTACGTAGACAAAGCAGCAGGAAGCTACAGCGGGGGAAACATGAGGAAGCTCTCCACCGCTATGGCACTCATCGGAGGACCGCCAGTGGTGTTCTTGGTGAGTGTGCATCTAACTTTATGATCATTTCATCAATCATAATCCAAAAATGCATCGCAGGTTTCTATTGATTGGTATGGAGAGCAGGGAATAACAACGCTACATGTAAATAATAAATTGCAAATGCATTATAAAATACAAATGCAACTATACAATTATACATAGTAATCAAAGTCAAGCAAAATAATTGAAATCCACTAAAATATATATATTAAAAGCAAAAAAAAAAAAAATATATATATATATATATATATATATATTAGGGGTGTAACGATACGCGTATTCGTATTGAACCGTTCGGTACGAGGCTTTCGGTTCGGTACGCGGTACGCATTATGGACCGAACGGTTCGTTGGACTAATTAATTATATTTGGAAAATAAAAAAAATTGTGAAATATAATGATATGCGTTCAACAAGGTAGCCCAATAACCCAAACGACGTAACAGGCAATGCCCCTGACACCCCCGAAGAAGAAAAAAACACCAACTTATATGTTTATGTTAGGCTACTCAGTCAGGCGCTCGCTCGCACACTCAGTAATACACGCTGAAGGCCCGTTGCAAAATGGCTAATGCGTTTAACAGACCAGAAATAGAAGATCCTCCAATAACCAACAGGTCTGGTGTTTGGGTGCACTTTGGATTCCCTGTAAGCTATAATGGTGATGGCAAGAAAGTGGTGGATAAAAAAAACAACGATATGTCGCATCTAGGGTACACCAGCGGGAATACAAAAAAAAAAACACCAGCGGGAATACTTGAAACATGTCAACTCATTTACGCCGACATCACCTTAGCGTGTCAGTATCTGGGAAAAGACGGAAAAAAGGAGAAACATACACGCAACAAACTATCCCCGCAGCATTTAGACAGACATTTCCAACGGATTCAAACAGGGCAAAAGACATCACCACGGCGATTGGTAGGCTACATTTACGTTATAGCCGCGGATATGAGACCTTACTATTTACCATTCATTCTATCATCACCATTATAGCTTACAGGGAATCCAAAGTGAACCCAAACACCAGACCTGATGGTTATTGGATGATCTTCTATTTCTGGTCTGTTAAATGCATTAGCCATTTTGCAACGAGCCTTCAGCGCGTACTGAGTGAGCGAGCGCCTTACTCTGTAGTGGAAAACGTAGGTTTTAAGAACATGCTTAATGTAATTGAGCCCCGTTACAATATTCCTTCACGAGCCCATTTCAGACAGACCGTAATTCCTGCTTTGTTCCAAAAAACATAAGCCCTATAGAGAACCAATTGAGTAAAAACACACTCAATATAAAGAGTTCTTGAGTTCCATATAAAAAGTTACATCTTTGTATTTGTTCAGAACTAATATAACATTTTCATTTTTTTTTATTTAAGAGCTGTTTTTGTTTTATACAGTATGCTGCTAAGAAAACACCATAGAAGATGGGTAAAGAATAGCTCCATCATTGTTCATTGTAAAAAAAAAGAAACATACTTTGTTAGTTTTAATAAATAAAACATTTTTTAAAAATCATGGAAATTTATCTGCCAATTTTTTCTTTTTGCTGTATCTAAAAAGTACCGAACCGTACCGAACCGAACCGTGACACCAGTGTATTGTATCGAAACGAACCGTGAATTTTGTGAACCGTTACACCCCTAATATATATATATATATATATATATATATATACATAGTCAGTCAGAGTGGAGGAACATGATCACGCTCTTCCTGCTCTTTATAATGTTCTGCTTGTGTTTCCTGCTGAATTTGTGGGCGACGGTTAACCTGACTGTTGTTGTGGTTACAGGACGAACCCACCACTGGGATGGACCCCAAAGCCCGGCGGGCCCTGTGGAACTGCATCCTCAGCATTATTAAAGAGGGACGCTCGGTCGTCCTGACTTCACACAGGTGAGAGAGCCTCAGTCAGTGTGCTTTATTCTTGTAATTTGACTTCTTTGCATGACTTTGCTGGGTTTTTCTGCAGTATGGAGGAGTGTGAAGCGCTCTGCACTCGTATGGCCATCATGGTGAACGGCAGGTTCCGCTGTCTGGGCAGTGTGCAGCACTTAAAGAACAAGTAAGAGGTTACACATCAGGATTTTGAATCATTCCAGAGAATCGACTCTTTTGAATCAGTTCGTTGAACCCTTTTGCTGTGGCTGTTCCAGGTTCGGTGACGGGTACACCATCATCCTGCGGGTGGCGGGGGCCGATCCGCAGCTGGAGCCGGTGATGGAGTTCATCGAGAAGGAGCTGCCGGGCAGCACGCTGAAGGAGAAGCACAGGAACATGCTGCAGTACCAGCTGCCCTCGTCACTGACATCCCTCGCCCGCATCTTCAACATCCTCTCCAAGAACAAAGAGCAGCTCCACATCGAGGACTACTCCATCTCACAGACCACTTTAGACCAAGTAAGAGCGGATCGAGATGTTTTCTGTCATATTCAGTGTCCCTCAGATTTAAAAGTGCAACAGTTTGCTAAAAGTAATTGTTGGAGTCAGAAAACACACAAATATAGCAAAATCTACTACACTGCTTTGAATTTTTATATTTTTTTATGAAATCAAAACTTTTTTTCCCCCAAGCACACATTAAATTGATCAAAAGTGCCTGTAAAGACAACTATAATGTTCAAAAAAAGTTTTCTATTTCAAATAGATGCTGCTCTTTAGAACTTTCTATTCATCAAAAAATCCTGAATAAAGCAAGTATCATGGTTTACACCAAAATATGAAGCAGCACAGCTGTTTTCAACATTGATAATAATCAGAAATGATTTCTGAAGAATCATTTGACACTGAAGACTGATTCGCAGGAATAAATTGCATTTAAAAATATATTAAAATAGAAAACAAGTCACAAGTTTTCTTTAAATGTAATAATATTTCAATATTTTGTAATATTACTGTTATAATAAGCAGAGAATAAATCAGCAAAAAATTAAATAAGGAAAAAACTGCTGTTATAAATTTCAGTTATTTTAAATTATAATAATATTTCAATATTTCATTATATTACTGTTATAATAAGCAACAATAAGCAACATTTAATAATATTGTGGTATTTCATAATATTACTGTTATAATAAGCAAACATTAAATGAAGCAACAACAACAACAAAAATAAGCAAGAGGCTACAATAAAATACAATTGTAAATTGCATTAACCTTTCTAGATATTGCTGTTTTTGTTGTATTTTTGATCAAATAAACTCATAAAATGCTTGGTGAGCATAAAAGACGAAAATCTTACTGACTCCCAACTTTTAAGTGTTTGTGTAAATTAAAAAACTAAAACAAATGAAAGAAAGAACAAAAACAAAAACTGGAATTTTGCATGAAAAGGCCAAACAAAAATGCAAAATTAGAAATAAGATTTCAAAACTATGTAAACGCCATTGGTTGAGTCTTACATTTGTTCGTCTGTTCATTTCAGGTATTTTTCAATTTTGCCAAGGACCAAAGTGACGAGGACCACTTAAAAGACATTTCCATTAATAAAAACGATGCCGTTGTGGACATTTCTCACCTGAACGCCTTCCTCGTAGATGAGAAGGCCAAAGAGACGGTGGTGTGATCCGCCAATCAATGGATACAACAATCCACCTTCATGGGACTAATGTGTCATTTTTTTGTACTACTCTTTAGTTTTTTGTTCAATTTTTCAGCTGTGTGTCTTTGTGCCCATAAGAGGGTGCTGGACCTGAAACACACTACTGAAACAAACAATGCAAATCAATGCAAAAAAGAAAGAAAACAAACACCGATGACAGCGAGGCCGAGCCTGGTGCTTGTTGCTCCGTCATGGTGAACGCGAGGAAACTTGAAGCTGTTCGCTCCACTAGCGGTGAATGTTTGATTGACAAGACGTCTGCGAAAATATAATTCAGATACTGCCAATGTGATGTCGAATTCAGGGCCAAAGTTCATCTCCTCATTTAGCACAGGCTTCAAACTTTGAATTTCAGCAGCTACTTTACTTTTTTAGATATGCATTTTAAAACTATACTCAAATGATATTTTGATGCAATGACGTGCAATGTTTCATGGTTGTTATTGTCAAGTGTTTGAAAGTGATGTGCCTTGAAACAACACTCCGCTAATGGACTCGAAGCGTGGAGCACACACCGTCATCAAAGCTACAGTGATATTTACATCTACTGTGAAGACGGAGCTGATGACTTTAGAAGTTAATTGCATGCTTTACATGGATGCCATGTTTAGGACGCCATTGTAAACTCAAGCATGTTCTAGCTTTGTTATCCTGAAGTATTTCTGCGTGGGTTTCAACAGATGTTGGTTGGTGGGCGAGTTTATATTGTGTGAAACTGTACAGAAACAAATAATTTCCGTGCCAAACCAGATCAAGTGGTTTAAAATCATTGTTGGATTTTATTATAGTGGATCTCAGCGGGCTACTAAATGTTACATTTTTGTTGTTGTTGTTGTTGTCTACACTGTGCAATTTGAAAAGACTTTCCTCGTACAGTGAGGCCTTGAGAGACGACAGCTACAGTTTTTTCCTATGACATTCACAGGCCTCTGGTACAGGAGGTAGTATCTCAAGATGTGCCTCCTTATACTAAATGCCTATGTTTAGTTTATTATACCACTTTTATGATCTCAAACAATGGCACCGTTGTTCTTCGCCTACAGTGTAAAGTGACCAAAAACAACAAGGTGCTACCGATTGAGTTAATTTTTTATCACAAGGTGCTTTTTAGTCAGACACCCCCTTTAAAAATTAAGCAACAATCCCTGCTGCTCATCTGAATGACATGTAAGAAGAAGAAGAAAAAACAAGTATTGTCTTTGGTCCAAAACTGAAGCACTTTATAATGTTAAACTGGACTTGACATTCACAAACAGGACATTTTGTGTTTAACAAAAGGTTTATAGATCATTTTAGATGTCCCACCGTGACCATTATTTTCTGTTACAATGTATGTGTTTACATTTGAAATATTAAAAATCTATTTCAGTCACTCTTGTGCCCTTTTTCTGTTCTATTCAGGTGTTGTGTGTAATTTCTCAACTGTGAGTAACAGAAAAAAATAATTGCAGTAAGTAAAAATAATAAAAATGATTTATAAAAATAAAAAAGGACAAATTTACTGGTGATGTACTTGCATATGAACGTTAAATTTGATTTTATATGCATTAATAATAAATGAACAACTGAAGAAAAAAAAACGTGTTTAGAAACATGCAAAAAACATGCCGCTCTCTGAATAATTTTTTTCCACGTAAACAAAACTTTTTTTTGGGGGGGGGGGGGGGGTCGTTATTCCAAAAAAAACAAATGGTTTAATGTTAACATATTTAATGTTAAGCGACGTTAGATAGAATATATAGAATGATATTTCATGTTACAACGTTAAGCACGTCATGCAAGTGAATGTTCCTGAGCGCTCTTTCCTTAGTATTGTATCGGTGGGGATGTAGCTCAGTGGTAGAGCGCATGCTTTGCATGTATGAGGCCCCGGGTTCAATCCCCGGCATCTCCACTTTTATTTTTGGTGTGTCGGGCAAACTTTTTGTGAATTCTTAACTACGAAGGAAAATAATGGATTTTAACAAAATAATCTGTAGCTTCAGATAACACTACCTTATCTTATGATTTTACGATTTTCACAATTTTATCTCTGCGCAAAAAACATGTCCACTGGATCTCCATAATGTGACAAGGGTGATTTATGTGATCGCACTACTTCATTCTTTCCGCTAGATGGTGCTAAAGTCCCAGTAAACGAGCTCAATAGTTCGAATCACTGTAACGAATCGGTTCGTTCAAACGGTTTGTTTCAATGAACATCTTCACAGATTCTTTCCAGGTAAGTGTTTGCAGTATCCTCTGCGGTATTTACATTTACGTTTACTGTTTTATTTTATTAACCACTGTTGCCGAAAAGGTATTCATAGATCATGGTCGATTATTGTAACATTTTGTCAAAAACGTAATTTCCGATTTGTAATGTTAAGTTATTCGATACATATTATATGTAAAAAATTATTCCCATTGACATTAAATGGTAGTTTTCTCCTAAACAATAACGTCTATTGCAGTTACCGATTACTAAAGAAAAAATAAGATTACTATCTGATTCCTTAAATTCATCAAATCATTACAAAAGAATCTGTACAAAAGAGCATTTAAGACTCGTTCAATGACATAAAGCATAACATACGTGAAACGTTTCTTAATCTTAATCTATCTTCAGTTGTGGAAAGTCAGACTCGAGTAGCTCGCGAAAATGTAACACCGACAGAACTGGAGTTATGTGTGATGTGTGACACAGGTTTAATGTTTTTCAGTGTGACCAATGAAACGGAGGAGGACAGAAACGCAGGAAAGCTCAGCTCCGCCCTCACCTTGTCACGGAATCCTCGAGGGACAATTACAGCACGTCAGATCCTGAAAAAACACCATCCTAATCCATTTACTAACAACAGCGACTCGAGTCGAGTGAGTTGTGTATTCATGCGCGATTTCATAGCGGACGTGTCTTTGTTTCTAAACGCATTTGTACTTATTTATTACCAATTTGCAACTTTTACATTCTAGTCTTCTGACATTGCTGCCGACTCCCTGATTGAGCACTGTATGTGTGTTTGTGATTCTCATCAGCTCAGGAATTATGGGATGCTGCGGTAGCACACAGGTAAGACACACAACAAACACCGTGTGTATGCATGCTGACTGACATCTGGGAACTTGACTCGAACACCTAACGTTACATGCGCTGCATGAAGTTATGTGCGCAAACAATCATATCACACTCACTCATATGCAAGCAAGCAAGGGTCTTGCAGATCAATACAACGGAAGGGTTGTGTAACGGGAGCTATTGAGCCAATCGCCTTTATTACATCCAAATAATGATAAATAAATGCAGAGCTTTGTTTGTGAGCTGCGTAAAGCTATTTTCCGTTTACCCTGAGAACGAGTCAGAAAGTCCCATTCATTTCGGTGTTTTATTCGTGCTCTGTGCAACTTCTCCCAAGAATCACATTTTAGGATAAAAAGAGAAGATTTTAATTTTGGAAACGACAACTGGTCACCAGTGTTGTTATTGTTATTTAAAACTATTAAAATAGTTATTGTGAATTAAAATAAAGCTTAAATAAAATATATAAATATTCGATGGAAAACTTTAGAATGTCTATATAAGTAAATAAAATGTTACCTTTGCAACTAACTGAATAAAATAAGTTGAATGAGTACTAAACAGGTTAAAATAGAAATAAAGAAATGTGTGCATGATTGAGCAATGTGTAGGGTAGAAATTAAACCGAAATACCATTACCTCTGGTTGATTTAACCAAGATTATGCTGCAAGATTCTTTTTTTTTTTAACTACATTTATGTCCTCAGTTCCTGCTATTTTGCAAATTTCCAATTTTTTCCCCATTCATTCCCGTTAATCTCCATGGAAAATGTCCAGTCTTGAAAATTCCCGGATTTTCTCAAGCCTATTTGCTACTGGCAATACATAAGTCGATATGGTGCTGTGAGAAATTTTTTTCTGCACAAATAGCACATAAAATAACCTATGTCAGATCTATACATGTGGAGCTGGGGAAGGTGGAGGGTTTCAAGGGAACTCTAAAGTGCACTGCTATGCTCAAGCGAATGCTAATCAGCCAATTAAATGTAAGGCACAAGTTCATTGGCTGTGTATGCAACATGAACCAATCAGCTTATGACAGGTCATTTAATGCTAATAATATCATCAGTTACATTAAGGACCCATCAGCCTGCGCTGTCTAGAGTTTCATGACAGAACTTGGTGTGTGTGTGTGTGTGTGTGTGTGTGTATATATATATATATATATATATATATATACAGCTAGTCTCCGTGTCTTTTTGTAGGTTTTCATTATTTCAATTACATACTTTTTTGTTGTTTGTTTAGTTAGTTAAATGATGTGACATTAATATACAGTAATTATTTATGCATGTAGTTATTTATTTATTTAACAAATAAAAAAAACAAAGTTAAAAGAGAGTTTGTGTGTGTCGACTTCACTGTTACAGAAGAGCCGCGAGTGGAAACCCTTAGAGCAGAGGAAGTGCACAGATATCCCATGGCTGCTCCTGTTCATCCTCTTCAGTGTCGGCATGGTAGGAAAACAGACATGTGAAATTAATATAAAGAAATAAGAATCACATATTAAAAAAAAAAAAAAAAAATGCAACTTGGACACAATTACCAATCCAAAAAAATTAAGCATGAATAATATCTATTATTAGTTTTAAACAATATTGTTATCATTGTCTGATGTTATTTTGTTATTATATTCATCAGTGTTTAAATGAAGTATATTTAATTTACTTCATGCTGTCTGTTTTTATATGGTAATGCCCTCTCGTATAGGTAAACAATGCAGCTGAAATCAGTTCCAGGGGACAAATATTGCCTATTAATAATATCCGCTGCTGTCTACCATGTCCTGATCATCATCTTGTTTCTATGGCAGCTCTGCATCTGTGGCTTCACCATAGCGTCAGGGGCCGCCTCCAGACTCATATCAGGGTACGACAGCTACGGGAACACCTGCGGTCAGAGGAATGCCAAAATCCCAGGAATAGATCTCAGCGGCCGCGACCACACATCCAGAAAGTGTGTGAGAACATGTGAAACAGCTCTTTCCTTTGCAGATCATTAGATTGACGAGTGATTCAGGAAGATTTTACAGGTGTTGAATGACAGTTTGTTCAATGGCTCTGTCCCAGGTATGTGTTTTTCCTGGACCCCTGTAACATCGACATACTGAGAAGAAAGATGAAGTCTGTGGCTCTGTGCGTCTCAAAGTGTCCAGACGCCGATCTGAAGACTTATGAGGATCTCACACAGTTCTCAACAGCTAACGGTGAGCTCCGTGCTGTGGTGTACAGCTGAATGTCCTGACGTAATGGTGTTTTGTTTTTCTGTATTGTTGTCTCTAGGATCTGATTTGTGCTCCTATGACGTTCAGCCAAGCATGTATTCATCTCACCCTAATCGAACAACAAAATGTCCAACACTTCCTGTCCATCCAAGGTAAAAACATAAAAAGTTTTGTTGCTTTTAGTCCATGTGTGTTAGCTTTGAAGTCATTTTTATCCTAAAAACTGACTAAACTAATGTAGATATGTGCTACTTTACAAAAGAATGTTGTTACAATTTAAAATAACCGCTTTCTATGTGAATATACTTTAAAGTGTAGTTTATTCCTGTGATGCACAGCTGAATCTTCAGCATCATTCCTCCAGTCTTCAGTGTCACATGATCCTTCAGAAATCATTCTGATATGCTGATTTGCTGCTCAAGAAACATTTCTGATTATTATCAATGTTGAAAACGGTTGTGCTGCTTCAGATTTTTGTGGAAACAGTAAAATGGTGGTATTCATATATTTATGAATTTCTCTAACAATTAAGCCACGACTGCTGTGTGTGTGTGTGTGTGTGTGTGTGTGTGTGTGTGCGCACTTGGATGAGATAAATGCATTGCATTCATGATGATTCATTGCTAAAATATAACTATTGTAAATTAAAAACAAGAATAGACCCCTCAATATTTCCACCCAAGTATCCTCTCTCTGAAGAAAGTATGTCAACACAGCAAAGAGAACTTCAATAAGTCTTAAATACAGAAAACATTAGGTAGATATTTTAATTGTAGGTTTGATCAATTTCCATTTGTCATTTGTTCCGTGCAGTGCGTCTTTGCCAGTGTTTCACCGCTGTATTCCCGTTGACATTTCCTGCTACGCCAAGTTTGCCGAGGCCTTCATTACTTTCGTCAGTGACAACAGGGCGGTGCACCGAGTCATCGCTGGAGTGATGACATCCAAAGAGATCATCATGGGCCTGTGTCTGCTCGCTCTCGGTCAGCTCATTACATGAGACCGTACTCATCAAAACCTATGAAACCAGCATTCATACAAATTACATTCCTCAAATCTTCCATCTTTCAAGTCATAAATATTAAACCTGATTTGCATCAGTGTTATTTTTGATATCAAGATACTATTATAGTTTGTATTCATATTTTGAATTGGTTTATATTTATATATAAATATATATATTTATTTATTTATTTTTAAAAAATATTAAATATTGTAAATTTTATTTCAATTTAGCACGTCATGTTAAGCTAAATGAAAATGTTGCAAATGTTTCCTGGGCAACTAGCTGAAATAAGTTAATTTCACTTGCTGTTTATTTTATTTCATTTTAATTTGAGTTAGTTTTAGTATGTTTGTATGTTGTTTTTCAAAATTTCTGTTAGTTTATGTTTTTTATTAAACATGACTATATAGTTTTTAATATTTATAATATCAATTCAATATACTGAATAGCACATTTAAAAACAACCATGGTTGACCAAAGTGATAAAAAAAAATAGCTTTAACATTTAAAAAAAAGGAGTTTTTGTTATTAAACATGAATATGCAGTGTTTAATATTTTGTAACTATTTTTTAGTACCTATACATTGTTGTTTCATAATTTTATTAGTTTTAGTTTTTACCTAAATATTTCTGAAGTTTTATCTACAAGATAAAGGTTTAATTTAATTTTATTTTATTTTAATTTGAGTAATTTTGTCGTCTCTTTTTTAATTAACTGTCTATAGATTTTATCAATTACTAGCTGAAATATGTTGGTGTTCTATTTTTATTTTTTTCAAGTATTAAAATGATATGGTTTTAGTGACCTGTTTCTGACTGATTGGCAGAAGTTAAGCGTCAGTGGTCAGAAGAGCGTTCTGTCTGTGCTCTGTGCTGCAGTTCTGTCTCTGATCCTGATGGTTGTGATCCGCTACATCTCCGTGGTTCTGGTCTGGATTCTCACAGCTGTCGTGGTGGTCGGGTCCATCGGTGAGACTTTGATATTACATAGAGATAAAGGAAAGGACAAGCAGGCACTGTCACCAGCTGAGAGTCATAAAGAGCCGTGATGTGAGGCAGCGCTGTGTTTGTGTTTGTGGCAGGTGGGACGGGGATCTTGTGGTGGCTGTATGTGGATCACAGTAAATCTGTGAACGCCAGTCTGCCGGCTCTGGAACTGGAGGTGGCCAAAGACAACCAGAAAGCCCTGCTCATCTACGCCATCGCTGCCACTGTTTTCACCGTATGTTTGGTTTTGCATACTACTATGTAAAGTATTTTTAATATGCAGATATGTAATCCTGAATAACGGCGCTCCTCAGGTGATTCTGCTGCTGCTGATGTTCTTCATGAGGAAGCGTGTGGCGCTCACCATCGCTCTGTTTCATGTGGCTGGTAAAGTGTTCACCCATCTGCCTCTGCTGGTCCTGCAGCCCTTCTGGACCTTCCTCACGCTCATGCTCTTCTGGGTTTACTGGATCACCGTGCTCCTCTTCCTCGGATCCGCAGGTCTGTCAGAGCAAACCAATGAAGGTCTGGGGTGGGCCGCATTTCTGGGAGCTAACTGCAGGACTGAACCATATAGCTTCATATCTCAGTTATTATGTATTTGTTCCAGTAAAGCACATTTAAAATGACACAACTTAAAAAAAAAAATGCTGTCAGTGCTAGATATTTAAAGCATTTTTCCTCTATAATATTGTTGTTTACTCCAGCGTATTATAACATAGGTACATATATAAAAATAAAATATATCATATATCATGTGCCGATCTTATAATAAATATATTAATAAATAGTAAATGTATTATTTATTGTACTTTTTAATATATTTATATATATTTATATTTGTTTTGAAAATAAAATGTCATAAAAAATTATATATAGAATGCAACACGTTTATATAATAGTTTTTTTTATTTATTTTTTATTTACTAATGTGTAAAAGAATATATATTTACATTGTGTTTGTTTATATATATATATATATATATATATATATATATATAAAACACATTTTTTATAATTTACTTATTGATCAATAAAACTTCATTTATTGGAACTGAAATGAATCATATAAAATGTATATCTTAAACACTTTTAAAACCTCTGTCTCTTTCTCTCTCACACATAAAAATTATTACTGTATTCACAATTTGCTTATTTTAATAGGGAATATTGTCATAAACAAATCATCAATATTCAATATATTTCCTAGCCTTAATCAGATGTTTCAGTGTTTCAGAGATCAGTGTCTCCTCACAGGAAGTCCAGTGCAGAATAACCAGACGGGTCTGCTGGAGTTCAGGATGGACGGGCCGCTGCAGTACATGGTGTGGTACCACACCGTCGGCCTCATCTGGATCAGTGAGTTCATCCTCGCCTGTCAGCAGATGACCGTAGCCGGGGCTGTCGTCACATACTACTTCACCAGGTCAGAGGTCATCTAGGAAATAAGTTATCTGTCTATAAATGACCACAGTTGTGAGTTTTACTTCTTTTCTTTGTCTGATTGTAGAGATAAGTCTCAGATGCCCTTCACGCCCATCGTGTCGTCTGTGCTGCGTCTGATGCGCTATCATCTGGGCACCGTGGTGAAAGGAGCCTTCATCATCACTCTAGTGGAGATTCCCCGCCTCATCCTCACCTACATCCACAGTCAGCTCAAAGGAAAGGTCAGTCACTGTCAGCTGATCTTCAGCTCTGAACAGATTATTATTTCAAAAAGTAACTTAAATTTAGCTTTTGATCAATTGAATGCATCCTTGATGAATTAAAGAGCTGAAACTTTTAAAGAAACACTCAACTATTTTTGATAACAGGCTAGTTTGTGTAGTAAAAGTGCTCCTGTGGCTCAGTGGTAAAGCATTGCGTTACAGTGCAAAAAATGGATTCGAAAGCAGTAAAACTCAACTGTTTACCTCTAGGGTAGTTGGAAAATGAACCTATTTTCAAAAATAGTGGAATGTTCCGTTAAACGGCAGTATACAGGTGCTGGTCATATAATTAGAATATCATCAAGTTGATTTATTTCACTAATTCCATTCAAATGTGAAACTTATATATATTATTCATTCATTACACACAGACTGATATATTTCAAATGTTTATTTCATTTAATTTTGATGATTATAACTGACAACTAAGGAAAATCCCAAATTCAGTATCTCAGAAAATTAGAATATTACCTAAGACCAATACAAAGAAAGGATTTTTAGAAATCTTGGCCAACTGAAAAGTATGAACATGAAAAGTATGAGCATATACAGCACTCAATACTTAGTTGGGGCTCATTTTGCCTGAATTACTCCAGAAATGTGGCGTGGCATGGAGTCGATCAGTCTGTGGCACTGCTCAGGTGTTATGAGAGCCCAGGTTGCTCTGATAGTGGCCTTCAGCTCTTCTGCATTCTTGTTTCTGGCATATCACATCTTCCTCTTCACAATACCCCATAGATTTTCTATGGGGTTAAGGTTAGGTAAATTTGCTGGCCAATTAAGAACAGGGATACCATGGTCCTTAAACCAGGTACTGGCAGCTTTGGCACTGTGTGCAGGTGCCAAGTCCTGTTGGAAAATGAAATCTGCATCTCCATAAAGTTGGTCAGCAGCAGGAAGCATGAAGTGCTCTAAAACTTCCTGGTATACGGCTGCGTTGACCTTGGACCTCAGAAAACACAGTGGACCAACACCAGCAGATGACATGGCATCCCAAACCATCACTGACTGTGGAAACTTTACACTGGACCTCAAGCAACATGAATTGTGTGCCTCTTCTCTCTTACTCCAGACTCTGGGACCCTGATTTCGAAAGGAAATGCAAACTTTCATCAGAGAACATAACTTTGGACCACTCAGCAGCAGTCCAGTCCTTTTTGAAGCGAGACGCTTCTGACGCTGTCTGTTGTTCAAGAGTGGCTTGACACTAGGAATGCTACACCTGAAACCCATGTCTTGCATACGTCTGTGTGTAGTGGTTCTTGAAGCACTGACTCCAGCTGCAGTCCACTCTTTGTGACTCTTCCCCACATTTTTGGATGGGTTTTGTTTCACAATCCTCTCCAGGGTGCGGTTATCCCTATTGCTTGTACACTTTTATTCTACCAAATCTTTTCCTTCCCTTCACTCTCTATTAATGTGCTTGGACACAGAGCTCTGTGAACAGCCAGCCTCTTTTGACCTTTTGTGTCTTGCCCTCTTTATGCAGGGTATCAATGGTCGTCTTTTGGACAACTGTCAAGTCAGCAGTCTTCCCCATGATTGTGTAGCCAACAGAACTAGTCTGAAAGACCATTTAAAGGCTTTGCAGGTGTTTTGAGTTAATTAGCTGATTAGAGTGTGGCACCATGTATCTTCAGTATTGAACCTTTTCACAATATTCTAATGCTCTGAGATACTGAATTTGGGATTTTCCTTAGTTGTCAGTTATAATCCTCAAAATTAAAAGAAATAAACATTTGAAATATATCAGTCTGTGTGTAATGAATGAATGTAATATACAAGTTTCACTTTTTGAATGGAATTAGTGAAATAAATCAACTTTTTGATGATATTCCAATTATATGACCAGCACCTGTAGACTCTTAAAATTGAGCCCTATTTTGTTGCTGTAGGAAAACTCATGTGCGCGCTGCATGCTGAAGGCGTGTATCTGCTGTCTGTGGTGTCTAGAAAAGTGCCTTGCTTACCTGAACATGGTGAGTTATTTATATGGCACAAATATATGAATTTATTTTAATCCGATGCATTAATCATGTGTCTTTTCTTCAGAACGCATATACGGCAACGGCCATTAACAGCACCAACTTCTGCACGTCTGCGCGAGACGCTTTCTTCATCCTCGCGGAAAACGCTCTGCGTGTGGCAGCTATCAACAGTGTCGGGGACTTTGTGCTGTTTTTAGGAAAGGTATTTATTCACAGATTTGCAATTACCCTTTATATTGTTCAGATTTCATTTAGTAATATTTCTATACAGTTTATAGTAATTAATACTTTTTATTTAGCTTTTATTTTTACATTTACATAGTAATTTTTGTTTTATTCATGTATTTATTAATTCTTTTATTTATTAGTTTTTTTAATATATTTTTATGTTGCCTTCTAGTAATTTTAGTACTTCAACTTTATAATTTATTGCAGTAAATTGGCAATGCAACAAGTCTAATCTTTGTTTTAAGAAACTTTTTTTTTAGTTACTTTATTTCTAGGTTTTTATATTTCAAGCTGTTTTCTAAATCTAATTATTATTATTATTAATCAATTATTTTTAATCTGAAGCATCATTCATGTCTGTAGCACAAATGTATGTGCTATATAACTTAAGCTATATTAGTTATTTTTGTTAACCAAAACCAAAAAATACAAAACAAAATATTACTTGAAATAAAATAAAATATAAAAATGATTTTATTTCTGCTAGTTGCCGAGGCAGCATTTCAAATTTTTTACGTACCAAAATGTCTAAAACACAAATAAAAAATTATATAGACTATAAAAACACAACAAAATTTAAAACAAAATCGGCATTTGCGGGCGTCCTTGCATTGAACTATCAGCGTGAATACACCGTCTGGGTGCTGCCGCTCATCATCGTGTGCGTCTTCTCCTTTCTGGTGGCCCACTGCTTCCTCTCCATCTTTGAGATCATAGTAGACGTCCTCTTCCTCTGCTTCGCCATCGACACCAAGTACAACGACGGCAGCCCGGGCAGAGAGTACTACATGGACAAGGCCCTCATGGTGAGAGGTTTTCCCATTCACATTCTCTGACCTCAAGCTCCCTTATATTAGCCTTGTTTTGTTGTACAGCACATTAAATGTTTTTGGGTGTCTCTGCAATCGTTCATGTAGGAGTTTGTAGAAAATACCAGGAAAGCGACAGAGCGGTACAGCAAAACCGAAGGAGAGAGACAGGAAATGAAATCTATGGTAAGTAAAAAAAAAATTAAAAAAAAAAAAAGTTTTCTTTTCCCCCATTAAAAACACATTTTTAATGCTGCATTCCAATCAAGTTGTAAGCTCATCTTAAAGGGATAGTTCACCCAAAAATGAAAATTGTCATCATTTACTCAGCCTCATGTTGTGTCCCAAACCTACATGTGTTTCTTACAGCTGTTGAGCACAAAAGAAGATATTCTGAGGAATGTTGGTAACCAAAGAGTTGACGGCAGCCATTGACTCCCATAGTATTTTTTTTCTTTCTCCATACTATGGAAGTCAATGGCTACCGTCAACTGTTTGGTTACCAACATTCTTTTAAAATATCTTCATTTATATTCAGCAGAAGAAAGAAATTAAAAGAATTGTCATTTTTGAGGAACTAACTCTATTAGACTTTTGGAAGTTGGAAATTCCAGAAAAACAAGGACATGATTAAATACATTTGTTTGTTTATTTACTTGTATCATTTATTACATTTCAGACTGGAGGTACACTGGCTTGATGGAGAGCAGCGTAGTATTACATCAACTGAAGCTCCAAAAGAAGTGCTATTGAGATGCACAAAAGCTTCTCTTCAGGGATTATAATGTGACAGACATCTGTCATCAAGACTCCAGGGAAAAGCTCAAGGACGGTGAGCTGAGTTCATGCACAAGTATAACACAACACAATATGCTGGCAATAGATGTCTATAAGCTCATGTATCTGCTCCTACATTTTTTATTTTTTTTCAAAAACCTTGTAGGGTTTTCTGAAACTTGCATGAAAAAAGACTTTAGAGGTTGAATATTTCAGGTTATTTAAAATAAGACTGTAGGAGCCTTAATATCAGTTTTTTTAACTGCATTTTTAGAATAGTAAATTTTATACAGAAGCTATCGACTAGCTGCCTTAGTATTTTAGATATTCTGGTTAAAAAGCAATGTTATCAAATCCTGTTTTAGTTATCTAACTTTATGTTTTGTATTTGGTATTTATCTTATGTCTTTTGATTTTGAAAGATGTTTTTCTGTAACAGATGTGAAATACACTCCTGTCTGCAGAGACTTAAACTCTCATTGGTTTTCTATGTGGGCAATATTATTAGATCCCCTCAGCAAAACCTTCTAAATGAACAGCATAATGATTGTCATTTCCCTCGTGCCAATAAGCTGAAGTGTGTAATGTATACATCACAAACCACGCTACATGGAATTGTAATCTGTTCGTTCAAGAAGAACAAGACTGTAATGGCCTGTGTGTATCATCTGTGTATGTTATTTGTGCAATTTCATTTAGTGCTGAAATTACACTTCAGCTTCAATCAAGTACATTTGTGTGAAAGTTGTGTGTTTGCGTGAAAGGAAAACAGTTTGCTTTAAACTACCATCTTTAATCACTCCATTCAATAAAACCAAAGAGGCGTGCAAAATATTATCGATTCATTACTGTATGGATGTTCATAATGCAAGTGAAGACTGAAAGAATGAATGAAAACACTGTATCCAGATATCCAGAACAAATTCATTTTACTAAAGGATTCAATGGGCTGTTTACAAAAAGACTTTTAACAGATTAAATACCTGTGACTGCCCCATACAGGACCAGTAATGTATTTAAGAGGGCAGGTGAGTTTTGAGATGTTCTTTTAGTTTAGGTATCGTCGGCTGCTCTTTATGACACAAGTGACAGCGCAGAGGCAGCTTTAGCAGTTCATTAGTGCCTTCTTTCACCGTCACTTTCCCATCATGCTCCAGCATCGTAATGACATCTGTGAAAAGAGAAGCATGAATGCTTTCCTTTATTATTCAGGGAAATGCTTGTTTCTGTAAACAGCAAGTATAGCTTTTATTTATATGTATGTATACATATATATATATATATATATGGATAATATATATGGATATATTAAACTCTGATTTCAGGATTATGAAGATTCCGTTTAATTTAGAATAACAGTCCGTTTTCGTGTATAATTTACCTTGAGACTCTACAAAGTAGTCAGTGGTGAAGGAATTCCAGTGTTTCTTGTTCTTCAAACACGGCGAGTCAAAGTCTTGGCTGATTACATGCAGGTGGACGTGACTGAGAAGAAAAAAAACATACTAAACACTTCATTCATGACAAGCCCCGCCCTCCCCGCTTCAGTAGCCAATCAGGACGCAGATGTCAGTACCTCATGCTGGGGATGGCGTGATATCCCAGACGGAAGCTCAGTTGGTGAGCGTCAGGGCACTGCTGCACCATCTGGTCTCCCACACGCTGCATGTGTTTGAGCAGCTCCATGTGCTCCGAGCGCAGAGCCTTCAGACTGGAGATCGAGTCCCAGGGCAGCACCAGCCAATGGTATCGCGCCTTTGGGTACTTGTCCTTGATGACCACAACCCGATCATCTTTGTAAACCTGAGGATAAAAATTGGTAGCTATAAATATATATTTAAAATAATAAATTCCTGTGATGACAAAGCTGAATTTTCAGCATCTTTCCTCCAGTCTTCAGAGACACATGATCTTTCAGAAATCGTTCTAATGTGCTGATTTACTGCTTCACGTTTTAGCAATATCATATTTTTGTGGAAACCATGCAGTTTTTCAAGATTCTCTGATTAATGTAAAGTTTAAAACAACGTTTTGAACTAAATATATTATTTAATCAGTATAAGATTCAACAGAAAAGAGCAGCGTATACCTGCATCTTAGGGTCCTGCATGGATACTTTAAGCCCTTGACTCCAATGGCCAGCCGATCCCTGGGAAACAAGAATCTTTTCAGTGTTTTAGTCTAAAGTCAAAACTCAATGTAGTAAACGAGGTCGACATTAAAAATGTTTTCATAAAGACCAGCTCAGAAACTTTAAAAATAGACAAAAATATCAGCACAATATAAACCTACTCCCTAAAAATCCTTAATTTCAAGTATAAATTATCATATGTTACAATTGTATTGCAAATTATTGAAAATTCATGATTTATAGAGTCTGATTTATCTATTTGTCTTTTATTTAGCCAGCAGAGTGAGAAAACTGTTGTCATACAAAATAATAAAAGTATGATCAAGAAAAACACTTACCAGGCTCCTTTAAAACAAAAGCAAAAGACATTTAAAAGTACCCAGGGATGGCAGTGTTTAACTACAGTTTGCAGATCATTCTCACCCCGGGGGGCATAAAAAAAGAAAATGCATATTTACCAAATTCTGAGCATACTTTTGAAACTTTTAACCGAATAACAGAGATCTAGTACAGTAACTATTTGTAGAGAAACATTAGGAGATTCGAAATATAAGAAAGCAACTTGCCTAAAAGTCTCTTAGCAATGAACATGTGACCCTGGTCCACAAAACTAGTCTTAAGTGTCAATTTTTCAAAATTGAGATTTATACATCATCTGAAAGCTTAATAAATACTCTTTCCATTGTTGTATGGTTTATTAGAATCGGACAATATTTGGCCGAGATACAACTATTTGAAAATCTGGAATCTGAGGATGCAAAAAAAAAAAAAAAAGCCTTTAAAAGTTGTCCATATGAATTCTTAGCAATGCATATTACTAATCAAAAATGAAGCTGTGGTATATTTACAGTAGGAAATTTACAAAATATCTTAATAGAACATGATCTTTACTTAAGAAAAATCGATCATTTTGACCCACACAATGGTTTTTTGGCTATTGCAACAAATATACCCAAGCAACTTAAGACTGGTTTTGTGCTCCAGGGTCACATATACATATGCAAATTCCTCCTATGGTGTAAAGATGTCAATGCCAATGATTCGTAAAGTATACAGTGACTAGCATGTGAATCTAGAGCCAAATGAGACTCACTGATTTATCTGATTCAGCTGGCGGTGTCTGTTTTGGAGGAGGTGAACCGTCTGCCATTCTTTGCTGGTCTGTACGGGGTGTTGATGTGTTTGCAGGGCTCCTGATCTTCTCTCCGTTCCCCTCAGAGCTCATCTGATGGGGTCTCTTTGAAGGTTTGCTCAAGTCTCCAACTGATCTGGGGGTGGACGTGTCCTCAGGGAACTTTACTCTGTAAGGATACTGCTGATTGACCATGTAAAGTCTCTGGCCCGGCTTTATGGTCACCTGATTGTAGAGTTGGGCGACATGTGGTTTGTAGGATATTAAGAACAGTAACCTATGCAATACAGCCTCAATTAAAATGAAAGAACAGGACATACTAAGTTCACCAGATGCTGAATAACACATAAATGATGGTTAACAAGAGCGTGCTCTTCATTCTCTTGAAATGTTTTTGAATGAAATGTGTAAATAAATACTACTGCTCATTACTGAGTGCTATGCATATAAATAATTATAATTCGTCCTTGTGTTTATTTAATGAAAACTATATGAAAATCCTGATTTGAATATTTTTAACCAGAATTTTACTTTATATTCTTTTTTTATTAAATGTTTTAATCTACTACACAACGATATCTATCTTACTGAAATGATTGTTCCTGATTTAAATAAAAAGTTCAGACCGATGATAAATATTGAGATACAGTATGTCGGATATTGTCAAAAAGCAATTTTAATGATATTGTACCTGATTGCCTTTGCCCACAACCACATCGTCCACACTTGTAGGATTCACACCCAGCTGTTAGGAGATAAGTGGTTCAAACATGCATTATTATGTTTTATAGATCTGCTTCTTTAATATTTATTCTACTACCTATTATTAGAATATTTTCAAAAATATGTGTAATATTCTAGAATACCTGTTTAACAGTGATAAATCCTCTGCTGCAATCAGCTCTCAATTCAACTGTGAGGAGAAAAACAATCATATTAATTGTGGTTTCTTTAATGAAGCCTGCATCTCTCACTTGCTCAGATGGCATAAAATCTCTACCTTGTTCTCTTGAGCACTTTTTGTCTTTGATCTTGGTTTCTGGTCCTCGACCCAGAGTCACGGACTGTTGGTGATGAAGCTGAATGGGTTTATGTGAATTATCTTCACTTACTAGCAAACACACAGGCATCTCCCTGAAAACAGAATCATATTGGCTGATTCGTACGTGAAACTAACAGCCTAAATACTGTTAAAGTGCTCATCTAAACTCACCGTGCATTCATCACTTACCCTGTAGGTCTAATATGTGTATATCTAGAACAGAGAGTGTTGAAGTTGAAAACAAAACACTGGGAGCTGAACACTGCAGCACATGACGCACACTCTTCTTCACGGACGTCGTCAACTAGTAAACAAGCGCGCGTGGTGCCATCTATCGGTGGATGACCAGAAGAACTACCTTCAGGAACAAAAAAGCAACTAAACCTTTGAATGCATGCTCACTTTTTTGGTGTTCTTGTATAAATTTTAAGTTTAATTTTATGCTTTGTATGAAATATTGTTATGTTTATTGGTATTTGATCTATTTTATTTATTTATGTATTTAATGTTATTGTTTTAGTTGCTATTTTATCATTATTACTACTATTATTTATTTCTGTCTCTCTCTCTCTCCATCCTTGAACCCCTGAGACTTTTTCTTATATGCATATGTTTTTTCCCCTTTTGTATTCCCTAAGCAAGTGTTTAATAAAAATAAAAAATAAAAAGTTTGTGGACATATCCTTACATAAACCAGAACCAAAAATCTAATATAATTATAGTACTTTATTATTTACTTTTATTACTTATTATTTGTTGTATTTTTTACTGTCACCTTTTACATTCAATGCAAGGCATAGGCATAGATAATTGCACTTTTATTTTATTTGAAAGATTATACATAAATGTTCATTTTATTTACTTATTTGTTTATAAATTTCATCGATTTACAGTGGCCTGAATGATGAATGAAATGCATTAGCTCTTACACCTGTTAAATCAATGCAAAGATTTCAATCTTAGGAACATTTTTTGTATTATTGTTACGTGATTTTGGGATTAAATGTTAAAATAATGGTACATTACATAAAAAAACAACAGTGGCTTTTAAATATAACAATGTCAAGTCATATTATCTGTTAATATTTGGATTATAGGCCAGTTTTATTTACACAAATGTTGACTTGTTAAGGTTCCTCCAAGTTTTGTGGCATTTAAAACATTTTTATTTTATTTTATTAAAGCTGTTGACAAAAACGAAAGCCTCAAAACTCTCAAAATTATTTGATGATTAATATTATAATGTCTCGTGCTGATTACCCTCATTGCAATTTTGCATTATAAAATATTTGCAAGCAATTATTTTTGTTTTATGTAACTATTTATTGCTATTATTTATGCTTATTGGTTTTCTCTTTCATTGCTGCTTTTCTTGTTTGTGTTTAATAATGATAATGGTTATTATTAAAGATGTTTAATAATAATAATGTACTGAGTTGCTACTTTGCATTAGATAATGAACTTAATTACTTGGAAGAACTGTTTATTCCGGTTATTATGAATAATACATGTAGATGATCATTTATTGCATTGGACTTTTGTATTTTCCACGATTTTATAAATGCAATAAACCACTGGAAGTCATGCATGACAGTGATTTTACCATAGATCATCAACTTCTTAAAATCACTGTTACTCGGGCGGCTTTATTGATCTATTATTTCACCATATTTGCCACATTTACACATTAAAACACAAATCCTATTTCTACTAAAATCTCATGAAGTAGTAGTCTAATCATGCATGAACATGTACTGCTCAGAATCAGGAAGGTGTCTGTGTTGTGTGAAGGGCGAAAATGTAATAATGTGACTTTTACGCGAGTTGTGTGCGGAGTAACTCACTCTTGAGATCTGTCACTGACTTCCTTCTTCTTCAGACGGGATAACTGAGAGATCAGGTAAGAGCTGGCCAGCACCCACAACACACTTTAAATCATTCCAGCACTGGACATTTTGACATGTTCCCGTCCTGTCATGTCGCTTTGCATTATTTCCCCGAGGTTTCATCTGATGTTCTGCGTGAATTATCGGGATTTCTTTCATTATACACCGCTTGAAGGTTAGCACAGGCTAGTTAGCTTCAGTTTAACACAGATTTCCCCGCAGGCTGAAATTATTAAAGGGCTTTTAGATGATAAACGTGGATTTTAGAGGCTTATAGCTGATTTGTCTTCACACAAGTGTTTTATTTACAGATATATTTTGGTGTTTTCGACTTTAAGCGTTCATGTTTCGCGATAGCGCGTCAGTTTTATTAGCCGTTAGCTGAATTAGCCGTCAAAGTCATTTCACGTTTATGCGCATTGGTGTAAGCAAACTTGATTTTTTTTTATATAAGACATTAAGAGGGTTTATATTGTATCTCGTGGCGTTTGAGTAAACTTTGTTATTTCAGCGTTATTTGAACTCGTAGTTGTGTGTGAATGACTACATACAGGCCTCATTTATCTAAACAAAGTTTTAAATAGCCCGATATGTGTTTGTGTTCATTTGTTACGGTCGTAAACACTGCTATTTAAAGAGTTTTGTTTTTATTCGTGTCTGTAAATGTCATGAAGTGGGTTCAGAGAGTGACACGTAGGCGAAACGAGCCCGTTGACATGTTATATCCACTGAGTAGAACACGTTTAAGCCTTGATATGAAAGATTTGGGCTGTGTTTCGAAACCTAGCGTGCTGTGTGTAACCTATACACAGCTCATGAAATGCTGTGTGGGGAACGATAAAACTTGGGTGTGTAGGTCAACATTTCGGGTGCCATGGCTTACAAGAGAAAGTCTTGTTGTCCATCCAGGTGTGATCAAACAGGCAGAATGTCAACTAACTTGTTTAACCCTTTGTGTTCACCCCCAGACCCCGTCAGACACTGTGAAGCCACGGGCTGTCGTGATGTCGGAGCCCAAAGCGCCCACCCCGGCCCCTGGGGACACCTATAAAGGCTGGCTCTTCAAATGGACTAATTACATAAAGGGATACCAAAGGCGCTGGTTCGTCCTCAGCAATGGCTTGCTGTCTTATTACAGGTGAGTTTGTGGCATGCTATACCTCTAGGGACAATAAAATGAATGAATGTTGTCAGTTTTTGTTTCCGTCAGACAACAGGTCTGCTAAATGTTGATAGGAACGTCAGATGTCCTGATGAACCCTTTGTGATGTTGTCAAGTGTTCTTTGGCCTTTCACCGATATCTGATAAGGTGCAAAGCTTTAGATAATGAAATAACTTCATTTTCCTGGTACGACAAGCATCACTTTTGCTTTTAGTCATACAAACCCCTTAAACTTTTGCATAACCTTGCACATATTGTGTGCTTTATTGAGGATGCCTCAAATCATATGACTTACTTCAAACCATTGAACTGAATGGACCAGTGTTGTTTTAGCATCATTTCTATACTTTTATATTTTTTATTAATATTTTAAATTACTTTAATTTTTATACCTTCAGTTTTCGTTCTAAATTGAATGAAACTTTAAGTAATATTTTTTTATTTTTTTTTATTACTTTTAGATTTTTATTTTTAAATATTATGGTTACATTTTTTGTAACTCTGTAATGTGCTTTAGTAATTTTTTTATTATTAGTTATTTTTTAAATATTACTATTTAGTTTGTATTTTGTATTTGTTTAATTTCTAGTTAGTAACTTTAGTGCTTCAACTTAAACTAAATAAAAATTAGAAATGCTGCTTTGTCTACTAACTGAAATAATTTTGTTTTTAATCTAATATTTATACTTTATTGTATATTTCAGCTGATTCTCAACAAAAATGTTTTAATAGTTTTAGTTAAGGATAACCCTAGGGTGGATGGATGCTAAATGTGCAAACAAACTCAACTCCTTCTGGTGTTCGTCGGTCTGTAAGATGATGCCATTTTACTTAATTAGATTTGAGTTTGAGTTGATCTGGTGTTGAAGCCACATTCATCTCATTGTGCTCTGTCAATTATTAATGTTGCGTGTGAGAGCGTGCAGGAGCGCCCGCGTGTGTGTGTGTGTCTGTTTGCTCGTGCGATCCTCACTGTTTGCTCATCAGTTTGAGGTTTGGAGGATAACACATTCTTTAAATAATCTGATGTTTAAATATACAATAAAAATAGCAAGGTCCAACGCCTCAACAGTCGGCTAGTGAGAGCATGTGCTTTATTTTTGACTACTTTACTCATGTTGTAATTTTTTCTTGAATACAGAAATGAAATGTAAATGCCATTAAATAAATTCTGTGCTTGTGCCACACCAAAGCAAATAAAACATATCTGTAGTGCTTCATTTGACAGTGCCTTCTGGCACTTTGTGAATGGATACACCAACATTTAAAAGCTAGTGTCAGAAGACATTTTGTTTTACGTTAATCAAGTTAATAGTTTCACTTAGAAAGGATGCAAATTGATCAAAAGTGACAGTAAAGACATTTATAATGCTGTTCTTTTGAACTTTCTATTTGTCGCAGAATCCTGAATTTATTTTTATCACAAATTAGCATATTAGATTGATTTCTGAAGGATCATGTAACACTAAAGACTGGAGGAATGATGCTGAAAATGCAGCTTTAATATTACAGGAAATGTTTTCTAACAGTTTTTTATATTGCAGTATTATTTCACAATATAACTGTTTCAGTATATTTTTTATCAAATAAATGCAGCCTTGGTAAAACTTCTTTTAAAAATCTTTAAAAGTCTTTCTGCAACATTTGGACTCTGTGTGTGAATAAAAATAAAACACAAACATGAAATTTTGTGAAAAATGTATTTGCATTCATTTTTTATATAGTAACTTCACATAAATCTAAAATAGAATGACTTTCATATTACTGCATAGAAAATATTTGATTAATTGTTCAACATACAGTCTGTTACATATGCAACTTTTAAATACTGAATTTAATTTGAAACTGAGATATCAGTTGAACAGATGCTTGTCTCATAAACTCAGAAGTGCATTGCATATACTGTTTGTTGTTATTAAATATACCCAGAAGTGCATTGCATTTGTTGTGTGATGTCATAATATATGAAATATTTGCACAAAATAACTTGGCCCTCTAGCATCTTAATCTAGCATTATGGTGTAAATAAAAGACAGAAGTGCACATTGTCTTTTCCACCCTCACATGATTGGCTGAATGAGTTTGGGTCACATGACAGTCTTAACAGGTCAACTCTATTCAGGAGGATCACACGCTGGACTTAAGGCTTGATTTCAGCACTTCCTCTGCTCCTGCAGGCAGACCTCAGTGGTTCCTCATCACTCTCATTGTGTGTTTGAAAGGTGCATCAGGAAATGTAGAGGTTGAGGAAGAGATTTCACAGTTTCACAGGTTACAGGTTCTGGACTGTTTTCCTCTGTTAAATCAGCTGGTATCAGTCTTGTGCCATGTCCAAACACAGCCCGTCCAAACTGGTTTGCCTCATTTTTTCCTTTCCTGATTTTGAAGAATCCTGGAACTGGTGATTCATCAGTGTTGGCAAATTACGGTTACAAATGGAAACTTTATATTTTATAAATTTGGTACTGTTTACATATGAGCTGCTCACCTTTTCACAGCTCATGCTTATAAAATACAGCAGTGTTATTTTACTATTATTTATACAGTATACTATTATAGAATTTAGTAATACTTTGAATTAGCTTTTGTTATCATTTTAGGTTTTGGAGGCACAGTTCACCCAAAAATGAAAAAGCAGTAATTAATATCTCACCCTCGTGTAGTTCATGTAAGACTTAGGAACACAAATTAAGATATTTTTGATGAAATCCGAGAGCTTTCTGACATTTAGGTTGAACCACTGATGTCACACGGACTATTTTAACAGTGTCCTTACTGCCTTTCTGGGCCATAAATTGTTTCAGTTAGGTTGCTGTCTATGCAAGGTTAGAAAATATTTCATCAAAAATATCTTAATTTGTGTTCTGAAGATGAACAAAGGTCTTACAGGTTTGAAACAACATGAGGGTGAGTAATTAATTACAGAATTAGCTTTTTTGGGTGAACTATCCCTTTAATTTTAGTTTTAGTAAATTTTGTGCTTTAGTCACTTTTATTAGTTTTTTTTAGCTTTATTTTTATTTTAGTTTGAGTAAATTTAGTACTCCTCTTTATGGATTGAGTTTATTGAATATTTTGCAATAAACCTTTAATGTATTTGCAGTCAAAGTCTTACATTTGATTTATTTGTTTTGGAGCTGGTTGGTTTTGATTCATGCTCCGATTCAGAATTGTTTATTTGGGTAAAATATTTTGCAGAATATCTGCTAGGATCATGAACTTGAGGATCGTTTTCATTCTGATAACAGATACCGTGATAGCAGCAGTAACTCGCCGTATCATTTGTCACATAAATGCTCAAGAGTAAAAGAAACTCTACCTGAAGGCATTTCTCGAATGCTTGCCTTTCAGTGCTAATTCATGAATATTGCATCAGATGCTGAAAAACAGCTGTCAGGGGGTTTAAATAGAGCCTAATGAATGCTGCTCTAGCCTCACAGAACCAGACTTTGACTGTCATTATGAAGTCTGAAACACATTGTGTCTTATTCTGGCCACCAGTTTAGTGAGGAAGGGTCCGTCTGAACGTCATGTAAACTTAGAAACCCTGTTTGAATCTAAAGTAGGATATAAATATGACCAACTAAAGTGTTTTATCTTAAATGCATCATCTTATCTTCATTGCTTTTGCTCTTCCAGGACCCAGGCGGAGATGGGTCACACATGCCGGGGCACCATAAACCTGGCAACAGCCAATATCGCCGTGGAGGACTCCTGCAATTTCGTCATCTCTAATGGTGGCACACAGACGTATCACCTGAAGGCCAGCTCAGAGGTGGAGCGGCAGCGGTGGATCACAGCACTGGAGCTGGCCAAAGCCAAAGCTTTCCGCATGCAGCCTGAATCAGGTCAGTTGGATAGGAATGGGAAACCACATTTTCAAGAATAGCACACAAATACACATTTTGAGGTTTCTGTTTCACAGTTTTCGTTCCTCTTTTTTTCTGAAGATGAGTCTGGGGATGACTCCACTCCTCCTGCATCAGGTCAGGGTGCATGCTCACGCAACTCAGAAGTGCAGTCCACCCTCCGGACGCTGAGCAGCAAGGTGGAGGATCTCAGCACCTGCAACGACCTCATCGCCAAACACGGCTCTGCTCTCCAACGGTCAGTCCACCTTTCTCCAACAGACTGGACACACCTTTGCTTGAAATGTATTTATTATTATTATTATTATTATTTCATTCATATAGCAATATATTTTTACATTATTTTAGTATTTATATTTATTTTACAAATTATTAAATTATTTATATTAAATATCTTGATTTAGCTTTTAATAATTTTGCTTTTAATAAATTTTATTAATTTATGTACTTCAACCTATTTTATTTCAGTTATGTGCCAAGGCAAAATTTCTATTTTTTTCCTCAAATATTATTTTATTTATATTTTAAGATGTTATTAATATTTTATTGATATATTTATTCCTTCAACCTCTGCTTATTTTATTTCAGTAATTTGCCAAGGCAACATTTTTTTTTCAGGTTTCTGTCTGTTTATCAGTATATCTATATGCACACACACACACTCTTTATTTCATAGTTTTGGTGATTTTACTATTATTTTGAATAAATAACCCTTGATTTTCCACCAGATGCGGCTCATATAAAGTCTCTGTGTGACATTAAATTTGTTATTTATTATGCTTTCTTTCAGGTCCTTGTCTGAGCTGGAGGGAGTTCGGCTGGGAGGAGAGACAAGTGAAAAGTTTCGACAGGTGACGGAGCGAGCCACTCTCTTCCGCATCACCTCCAATGCCATGATCAACGTAAGACCACTGAGCAAAGCATCTGCTTTAGGGAAAAACTGCCTCATTCACTTGTGGCTGCCTGTTTAGCACACAGAAACCACAGTTAAACGTATTCTTGACGATGCTCTAACGATCTGATACCCAGGCCTGCCGGGACTTCCTGGCATTGGCTCAGACTCACAGTAAGCGCTGGCAGAAAGCCCTGCAGTCCGAGAGAGAGCAGAGAGTGCGACTGGAGGAGACACTGGAGCAGCTCGCCAAACAACACAACCATCTGGAGAGAGCCTTCAGAGGAGCGACCGTACTGCCTTCATGCCAGAGCAACCCTTCCATAGATAGCAAAGGTACTGTACTACTGAAACCAAAAGTCTGAGTGCCACAAAATTATATGTAGACTAAGATTTCTAATATGGTGTCTTCACTAGTTGCACACAGCAATGAAGTGACAACTAGTGATGTCTGATTCACTAATGTATGACTTTTATAAGCAGATTATTTCAGAGTCTTTTCGAGCGATTTTTCATTAAACAAAGAAGTGCAGTACGACATGTTAATAGACAGCAACATGTACCTAAATATAAAAAAAAAAAGTTTGGTGTTGGATGTTTTAAGTCCCTTATGTTCACTAGGGCTGCATTTATCTGATCACAAATACAGTAATAACAGTAATATTGTGAAATTGTACAATTTAGAATAACTGTTTTCTATTTGAGTATATTGTAAAATGTATTTTATTCCTGTGATGCAAACAGAATTTTCAGCATCATTACTCCAGAATTTCTTCAGTGTCACATGATCCTTCAGAAATCACTCTAAAATGCTGATATACTGCTCAAGAAACATTTCTTATTATTATCAACAGTTGTGCTGCTTCCTATTTTGGTGGGAACTTTTTGTAATGCATTTTTTCAGGTTTCTTTGATGAATGAAAAGTTTAAAAGAACATCATTTATTGGAAATAGAAATCTTTTGTAACAGTACAGGTCTTTACTGACACTTTTTATCAATTTAATGCATGCTTAATAAAATTATTTATTTCTTTTGAAAAATATAATTTTAATACAACATGGTAGTGTATTTCACAACATGTTAATAACTAAATTGTTAAAAAAAATGTTTTGCTAATGCAGACAAGTCATTAATTCAGGTTTTTGAATTGATTAAAATTTACAGTTTGAATTCAAAATACTCCTTTTCTATTCTTTAATAAACATATTGGCATATATTAACATATTGACATAAATATTGACATTTTTAATTCTCAGCCAAATCCTTGTGAATATTGATCATTCTAACTCCTGCTATACATTTGGATATGACATACTGACATCCTGTTTATATTTTAGACTTCCTGCTTTCTCTGCCCTATAGGCCCAGCTCCAGTAAAGGGTGATGCCAGTGACGAGGATGACGAGAATGAGTTCTTCGACGCATGTGAGGACGTTCAAGAGTTCATCACTGTACCAGCAGACCCCAAATATCACAGGTCTGTATTTACTGCCGTGCTCTTGTCGTTTACTCTCATCCCTCGCTGTCTCTTAACTCTCTTCTCATATGAGTGTTACTGGACCTAAGTGTGTGTGTCCTCTGTCTTCCCTTCCCCTTCCTTCTCTCTCTCACTCTCTGGCTCTCTCATACGCTCTTTCCATTTCTCTCAGGAGATCTGGCAGCAATGTCAGCGGAATCAGTAGCGAGCTGGGAATGGACGATGGGACGACGTCGGTAAGGCATTATGATGTTAGTGTTTATGTACACTGACAGAATACTTATTTTTAATGTTTTTGAAAAAATTCTCTTAAGCTCACCAAGGTTCATCAATTTGACCAAAAATACAGTAATAGCAGCAATGTTTTGAAATTTAAAAAATTTGATTTTTTTTTTTTTTTTTATTTCTTGAGCAGCAAGTAAGCATATCAGAATGATTTCTGAAGGATCATGTGACACTGAAGACTGAAAAAAATTCAGCTTTGTCCTTACAGTAATAAATTACATTTTAAAATGAATTCATGTAGAAAAACAGTTATTTTAAATTGTAAAAATATTTCAGAATATTGCTGTTTTTACTGTTATTAATCTAATAAATTAATAAAACATTACAAAAACATTAAAAACATTACAAATTTTAATTATTCCAGACTTTTGACCACCGTTTCAAATTCGACTCCATGTGATGTCTATATATCAAAAAATCCATATTGATGACTAAAGTTCATGTTTTTTATTCTTTCACAGCTAGACGAGCAATCTCTGGCATCCAATCCCGAATCGCCACAGTCCCAGGAACTAGTGCCTGTGAGAAAGAGGCGGAGCCGAATCCCAGATAAACCAAATTACTCTCTCAATCTATGGAGCATCATGAAGAACTGTATCGGAAAAGAACTCTCCAAAATCCCTATGCCTGTACGTTCATCCGTGTCTTTACGAGAATCCCAAACAGCCCAGATTCATTGCATTTGCTTTCAACACATCCTTTCTTTTCACAGGTAAACTTCAACGAGCCCCTGTCCATGCTGCAGCGTCTCTCTGAGGATCTGGAGTACTACGAGCTGCTGGACCGGGGCGCCAAGTGCCAGAACTCTCTGGAGCAGATGTGCTATGTGGCAGCTTTCACCGTGTCCTCTTACTCTACTACAGTTCACCGCACGGGCAAACCCTTCAACCCTCTGCTGGGCGAGACATTTGAGCTGGACCGCGTGCAGGAGAGCGGCTACAGGTCCCTCTGTGAGCAGGTGAGCCTTTGTTTATCCTGAGAGAGAGGAAGAGCTGAACTGAAGCGAATTGTGTTTGATATCAATGTGGTCTTCAGGTAAGCCATCACCCTCCGGCTGCAGCCCATCACGCGATCTCCGACCGAGGCTGGACCCTGAGACAGGAGATCGCCCTGGCCAGCAAGTTCAGGGGAAAATATCTCTCCATCATGCCCCTGGGTAACTATTTATCTTATTTTGAGCCTTATCACAATGTTCAAGTTTTAAAATGACATGCAGCTTTCATTTTACAGTGAAGTTTTTCATTTTTTTTTAAAACAAACGTATTATAAAACTGATAGTCTAATGCAACAAATATGGTAGAAACAATGTTGAGTGAAATAAAAAAAATGTTGGACGAATAATAACATTAACTAGGAACATTTTCATCTAACATTTGACAATGAATTGTAGCAGTTTCAACAGTAAAAGTTGTTTTATAATTTAAAAAACCTAACTGAAACTAAATGTTTTGCTTAAAGTGTGCCAGTGCTGTCCTTAAAGTAAGTATCACATGGTTTGATATTTAATTTAATGCAACAACATTCAGACATTTTTAACTGCGACTTAAATATCCAATACTTTTTTGATATGACAATTTAAATGCAACTAGACAGGGTTGCCTAAACTAGGATTTGTGAATCGATGATAAAAAATAAAAATTAATGTAGAATTTTTTGAAAATAAAAACATTAAAAATAAAACCCTTAAAAATATTTATATATTAAATACAAATAAATATTTTATTTATTTTCATGATGTCATGTGACTATTAACCAACAACAGAGATGTTCAAGTAAATATTCATGTAAATATTTTAAGTTTAGGCTGACCAAAAAAAAGAAAAAGTAATCTCTGCATTATTATATTAGTATATTTTGTTTATGTGTAAAAACGGATATTTGAATGTCTTATGCTTACATTTATGTCTTTTTAAGCAAGCGTTCTCAAGCTCATTTTGAATTGCTTGTTTCTCCAGGTTCTATTCATTGTATTTTTGAGAAGAGTACCAATCACTACACCTGGAAGAAAGTCACAACCACTGTGCACAATATCATTGTTGGGAAACTCTGGATAGATCAGGTCAGAACACTTATTTAGACATGTATTTTCATATCTCAGTGTGTCTGTCACCAAATGAACTGATGGACTTCTCAGTGGATAATGGTACAGTAATTTCTCTAAATATTGTGTATAAAATGTGCTGACTTCATTAAAGCAATTTTTGGTACATGTCACTTTCTAATGAACTTGCTTATATAATTTAAATGATATCATGTACAGTTTATACAAAAATTGACACCTAGTTTTTAGTGCATAAAATTTTTTACCCCCAAATCAGTAGCATTACTGGTGGTTTTACAAGTTACATTTGCATTAAACAAATGTAGTCCTTAAATTGCAATACCTATAGTGTGACATTTCATTTAATTTATAAGATGATAATTGTGTGTCTCTCTCTGGATTCAGTCAGGCGAAATAGACGTTGTGAACCACAAAACAGGTGACCACTGTCATCTCAAATTCGCACCGTACAGCTACTTCTCCAGAGACGTGGCCAGAAAGGTGAGTCAGCAGCCGTTCCACTTCTTTCTCACAGAATGCAGACATGTTCGTTTTTTCCCCTTTCATCAATCACCCTTTGCTGCTTTTCAGGTTCTTTTTGCCCGTTCTGGAATTTATGTCTGTTTTCACTTCCTTCTTGTGCAATGGCTCTCTCTAGGTCACGGGGGTGGTGACGGATAAAGATGGGAAAGCGCACTATGTCCTGTCTGGGACGTGGGACGAGAAGATGGAATACTCTCGTGTGATGCAGAGCAGCAGAGGGGGAGAGAACGGCGCTGACGGACGACAGAAAACCGTCTATCAGACACTCAAAGCCAAAGAACTGTGGAGGAAGACTCCGCTGCCGTAAGATATTCCCTGACGTTCACAATTAAAGGAATATTTCTCAATTTAAGCTCAATCGACAGCATTTGTCTTTACATTTCTTAAAAAAAAAAAAGTCAAAAATATGAGTTGCAGTGAAGCAGACACAATGAGGGCCAAAACATTAAAATACTCACAGTTTCAAACACACAGCCACAGGATGTGAACATGATTTTAGAAAAAAATCAAATCAATTCTGTTATAAGTTGCATCTAATTTTATACATTTGTTGCAATGACAAATTATCACCATGAACCCTAAACCACTGTAAAAAATTATGATTTTATTTTTATTTTTTGTAATTTCCCAACCTGAAAAGTATGATCCATGTGAATTGTGAAAATCTGAGAGAGAGAAAAAGAAATGCTGTTTTCAAATATATTTAACAAACAATCTGATTTCTGACTTCACAATATTCTGAAATATTTCTCAAATTTGAAATAAGAAATTTTTCATCAATCTGTTGTCAAGAAAAATAAAGGTTTGAGGTCTCCTTTCAGTTTCATGCCAGAATAAAAGTTCTGTGATTTCACTTTTGGATGCAAAGAAATCAAGACAGACATAAATATTATAATAATTTTACTGTTGTTCTGTAAATGAATTACTATTTTTTTTAAATATTAATTCTTTATTTTACAGTACAATAGTATTGCATTAGTTAAATTTCTTTAGTTTTTTAATAATAAAGATATTTGGAGAATTGATGATAGAAATATAATAATAATAATAATATGTTATTATATTACTATTATTGTATACTCAAATTTACTAAATTATCAGCATTAGAATCCTCCAAAAATCGGTCTCAAACATTACCACTGTAACCTTGAAACAAAGGATGAGTCAAAAGTTATTTTTTATTTATTTTTAATTTTTTGTGGTTATTATAACACTATACTACAAATGCTGTCTGTTTAACTAGTATTAAACTCATTAAATATTAATTTAATTAATGTATGTTTCATTTTATTTATCCCTCTATAATTTCCTGCCATTCCTCTGTGTGTGCTTTGTAGGGAAGGCGCAGAAAACATGTACTACTTCTCGACCCTGGCGTTGACATTGAATGAGCCGGAGGAGGGCGTTGCTCCCACAGATAGCAGGAGGCGGCCAGACCAGCGTCTGATGGAGCAGGGCCGCTGGGAGGAGGCCAACGCTGAGAAACAAAGACTGGAGGAGAAGCAGCGCACTGTCCGCCGAGAGAGGGAGCGAGAGGCCAACCGCACCGCCAGCCCTTCAGAGGAGGGTAAGGAGCCAGCGGACGGGGGTAAAGTCTCCTTTTAGTTATCATTCTACTCGTCTCTCCTCCTCTCTTCTGCCTTCTTGGCGTCTCTCGTTCACTCCTGTGTCTCTGTCTCTGTCTTTCCCTCAAGCTCTCATTGAGGACTCCATATCTGATTCGCCTCTAAAAAGCAAGTACTCCTGTTCTACTTCCTTTTTCCTGTCTCTTTTTAATTGTCGTTGTCGTCTTTTTCTCCCATCTCACACAAACACATATGCAGTCACTGGAATAGTGCTTGTTTGCATGACGTTAAAGGAATAGTTCTCCTAAAAAGGAACATCTTGTCATTTTGTTTCAAATCCACATGGCTTTCTTTCATCCGTGGAGCTTTTTTGTAGAATAAACCAAAGGGACTGAAACAGTTGCACTCCAAATAGTGTTATTTAAATGTCATTGATTTACTATTATAGTATTTTTTTATATATTTTTTTAATTATATTTTCATAAGTCTGTTTTTTTTTTTTTTTTTTTTTACATATTTTAGTTTACGTTTTAAATAATTTTGTTGTGTTTGTTACTTTTATTAGTTTTTTTTAAATATATCTGTTTAGATTTTATATTATTTTTATTGTACTTTTTTATTTACCAAAATGTAGTAATACATGAGTTTTCCAATTCTAGGGTGCTATTTTTCTTAGAAAATTTACCTTTTATGTTCCACGTATTAAAAAAAAGTGTCATGTTGAAGTTTGGACTGACAGAAAGGTGAGTAAATGACAGGATTTTTATCTTCAGGTGAACTGTCCCTTTAATATCCAGGAGCACTTTCCCCGCCTTCATTATGCCATTCACTCATTGTATTCTTTCTTTTTTTGTTTTTGTCTTAATTTGCATCCCCCTTTTTAATTTTTGGCTGCTCGTCTCTCACCTGATCAGCCGAAGAAGTGGAGATTGCCAGTGAGCCATCTGAGACCACTTACAAAAGCAAGTACCATCCCATCCCTCTCTCCTAATCAATCTGTTTCTCACATTTATCATCCAATCATCTTCATTTTCTATCTGTCTGTCCCTCCATCAGCTGACACAGATGAAACTTCCTCCGATCTTTCGCTATCAAGCAAGTAGCAGAATCAACACTGAAGTGTTGTTTAGTTGTTTTAGGCCGTTTTCACACTTAGTTTGATTTAGTCTCAACCCAAGTTTGATTTCACCTCAACAGATTTCTTTTCTAATTGGATTTAGCTGCATTCACATAATCAAAATTGATGCATCAACGATACAGTTTTATATATTTTTTGGAATGCATTGCTTTCAAACCAATTATAAGTCGTACTACTTCTTATGAACCCTATCCTAGATCACGTTTTTGAGGCAATTCAGGTGTGAAAACGCTGTTAAATAGAAACAAGCAAATAATTAGACTTAGTTCTTATTTGAATTCATTCTTGCATCATGCATCATTACAATGTAAGCATTTTAAAATACATGCCTGTGCATGTATTTTACTTCCACTAGTGGGCAGTGTGAATGCATAAATTGTGACTGTATATTAGACAGTGTCATAAAGCAAAACTACAGTCAGTGTTGAAGTCCATTCCATGTGAATCTTTCATTTCTTCTGTTCACACCTCCCATGCATGCTAACGTCTCTCTCAATCCTCTTCTCTTGCCTACATCCCTCCGTCTTCATCTCTGTGCTTCTGCAGCTGAAACACTGCACGGCTCACACCCACCTGCATACTCAAGCAAGTACTACACACATGCTCACTTCACACACAGATATGGAGAAAAACAGTGTTTGTAATGAAGTGGAATTATGTAACTGTGGGATCAAAGTTGTTAGAGCTACATTTTTACAATGTAAAGGGATCATGTTATACATTATACAACATAACAGCACAAGATCCACAATTAATGTTAATGAATTCATAATGTTCTTGTACACTGATTATCACAGACAATTACACACTATCATACACTTCCACACACATGGATTATGTTATAAATCACGCACACATCGTGGGATCAAACATTGCATTGTGCATTTGTGAGCCCCTCACTGGAAAAGACCCTCACTGTCTCGTTATCTGTTCTGTGTCACTCTAGTGGAGGGTCCTTATGGAGCTCAAGTCAAAAGCAAGTAACATTCACCCAAAACCTTCCAGCACCTCCATCTCTCAGCTTATAGGGCTAGGTGGTATGATCAAGCAGAAAATCACTGTTTAACACTTTAACTGACACGTCATGCCACTCACATTCAGTGTGAAACAGTAGATTGTTTCCAATATATGCACAAATAAAATGTACTTTAGCTCATTTAATAAGTAACAAAAAAATAATAAAAGTTCATAACTAAATTTTGATATTTGTATAATTGAGTTCGGCATTAATGTTATGCTCTCATGTAATTATTCTCATATAATATTTAGGTTACAATTTATTTTACAGTGTAATTATATTACGTGATGTACTTACTGTATGGTTAGGATGGTTTGGATTTGCATGCAACTATACTTTATTTTATTGTTATTATAATAGTACTTGCATGTAATGTGTAACAAGGTCACCGTAAAAAAAAAAAAGTTACCAATATTTCAAACAGTATATATACATTTTTTTTGGATGGCCTTTGGCTTTCACACTAATTGTAAACCATTCTAGAATCCAAATAAACCCTATCCTAAACGATTTGTAGGTAATTATTTGTAAAATAGGTTATATGCAGATCTATGTCAAATTGGTGTGTGTACAGTATGTGTATATATACACACACACACACACACACACACACAATAGTCAAATGTGCTGAAGTTTGTTTTATTTGTAAAGGATTTTGTGCAGAACATGTAATATATAGGTTCATTCTTCAGCAAAAAATAACTGCATTCTTTTATATCCTTCTATTGCAATATGATGTGATATAAAATGTTGGTCATGCCACCTACCTCTAAATGTTACCAATATATTTTTCCTCCTTTTGTTCATTATTTTTTCTCCTGAGTTGACCATGTGCTTCTCTTAGCTCGTGTTGATCTGCCTGTTGTGTAAATGTAGAGAGTGAGGTGTGTTGAATCAGAGATTGTAGGTGATTTGTGTTTAGTTAAGATTGAATAGTTTTGTCAGCATTTGTCTTGTAAGCTCCAGGCTGTATCTGAAATAGTTTCTAGTAGTTTTGTAGAAAAGACTAAATCTTCTATTGAGTTACTTCAAACTCCTGTACCTGCTGTTCTTTAATTAAGTGACCGTTTGTATGCTTTTGTATGTCCGTGTTTGTTTTGTGCGATCAGGTGGTCATCAGGAAAACTACACGCCGATGTGGTTTGAGCGGCTCGTCGACCCGATGACGGGAGAGACCACGCACATCTACAAAGGAGGATACTGGGAGGCCAAGGAGCAGGGCAGCTGGGACTCCTGCCCAGATATCTTCTGATCCCAATCACGCACGTGCCCCGCCGTGTCCTCACTGTCCCGTTTCCCAGAAAAACAAAAAAATGAAAGCTCAATCAGCTGCCCCCATCTCTTTTCCCGTATCGTAGTATATTGAGATACGCGTTCTCTCTTTCACCAGCCGCGCTCTACTCAGTGGACAATAAGGAACACCGAAGTGGTTCGGGAACGTTCTCCCACCACCATCCACTGTGTGTCTCTCTGTTTTCCTCGTGTTCACAGAATTATTAAAACATAGGGTTCGTGGTTCAGTAAATGCTAGAGTTAGGAAAACATATCCTTCCGAATCCCTTTCCTGCTCACTCATCTTCCTCAAGCTGTGGACGGCACATCCTTAAACATCCGGGAAATACGAAGGCCTGTTTGATTGCGTGTGTGTGAATTCGTGCATGTGTGAGTGAGTTCAGAGAAGCGCTGTATTGCTCTTTTCATTGAGCGTGTTTGAGTGAGAGATGTAGTTTGAGAGCTCGCCTTAGTTTGTGGAATTTAAAGGAATGGTTTGCACAAATATGAAAGATCTGTCAGTGATTACTCACCACCTTATTTTTTTATTTGCAATATATGCAGCTCTTTTCTATACAACGTCCACTTGTCATACACCATAAAAATAGCGATTTGTGATGCTATATTCCAAGTCTTCCATATCTATATGCTAGTTATGTGCAGGAAATTTTACACAACACTTGTACTAACTGGAACAGCAATTACGAGAGACATGAACCAGTGATGTCTTAGTCAATAACTTGAGATGTTAGATCTTCAGTGAAGGGAAAGATTATCACTGAATAACAATGTAAAGTTCAGTCTTTTCTTCACACTGAGCCATTGTATTACTTAAAATATAATGTACAAGTCAAGTCATATGCATCATTTTATGGTGCTCTTAAGTCATTATTTTGGTCCATTTTGGAGCTTGACAGGCTGTAAACTGTTCTATAGAAGAGAAGAAAAATCATGAAAGTAGTCTATGTGATTTATGTTAAATTATTTCTGAATCTATACTGTAGATTTGTGCATGAAATTCTCCACTTTAAACTGGTATGACAATTACGACACAAGAATCGTTGGGATTTTGTTGAGCCAGTGTCAAGGCGCATCATTTTTTGAAACCATTAGCAAATAAGATTTCAGAGCTTTGGCAGATGGAAAGATTATCATTGAATAACAATGTAAATTTCAGTCTTTTCGCTCTCACAACAAGCCATCGTATTACTTGAAATATACACACAAGTCATAGGGATGACTATTTGTGAAATAAGTCTTTTTGGAGCTTCACAGCCTATGAATTGTTCTATAGAAAAAATATAATGCCATGAAAGTAGTTTCTGTGAGTTGTGCCGATATATTACAAGTCATCTGATTTTATATGATCGTTTTGTGCAAGGTATTCTTCATGGCATGCCAATTATAAAATGCAAGAACCAATAGCATTCTGGCCATGAAACCACACAATTTTTGAAAATGAGTTGTCACAGCTTTGGCAGATGGAGAGATTGTCAGTGAATAACAATGTCTATTTCAGTCTTTTTGTATTACTTGACATACAACACACAAGTCATGCTAACTTTTATGGTGATTTTAAGTCATTTATTTTGGACCCTTTTTACCAAAAATGTGGGTTTGAATGACCCAAAGGAGAGTAAACGGTGACATCATTTTCATTTTTGCATGAACTATTCCTTTCAATCCCATCTTATCTGTACAGTTCTCTCAATCATTCTGCTTCTAATGAGAGACAATGTAAGCATCATTCAGATATTCTTATTAACACTCGCTAAAATCACTTAAAAGACTAATGTATTGTCCAGAGCGTGTTTATAACCTTCAGAAGAGCATATCTGTTGATGCTCACAAGAGATTGTGTTGCTTTAAGCAAGAGAGCCAGATAAAAGCACCAGTGTAGCCAGAGGAAGATGCTTCAGTGTTTGAAACTGACAAGGCGCTGTGACGTGTAGTGTACTTGACACCAAAGGATCTACCCGTTTGTTGATGTTCCCCCTTCAGCGTGGGCACAGATGCATTATGGTCTGCTCTTGCTTGTGTGGAAAGTGGTGAATAGAAGGACAGTGTCCACAAACTGAAGAGCTTGAATGTGTGTGTGAGGTCAAGGGAGTATCAAACCAGTGTGTGTGATCATGAGTGACGTATTTGGGGTTTGTTGTATTTTCCAGTGAAACAAAAAAAGAAAAATCACATTTTATTTTCAAGTGTACTTAAACACATGTGTGGGGAAAAAACAATAAGAATACAGCAATGCAAAAACATTGTGACTATTTGTGTGTATATATATATATATCAAATAATGAAGTAGAATATTCTTACTATTAATACCAATCCTTCTTATGCTGACACTGACAGCTAGAGTTATAATTATGATGGTAATTTTGATGTAGTTTGAGGGTTCAGCACAATTATTTAGATTTTTGTCTGTTTGATATGGGAAGCCACGACACATTCTTGTTTGCTCTTTGTCCTTGAGTGGATTCAAACTAATGGAAATGTTATATATATGTATATCTATCCCATCATCCTCCTGTTCCGTTAAAACAGCAGTTTTAATGTGAATGCACAGTTTTACTGCTGTTTGTTATAACTGCAGAATCTCTTTTCTTGGTTTGCAGTCTTTTATTTGTACAACTGTTGAACTTGTTCTTTCTTCTTCATTTGATTTCTTTAAGTTGGTTGGCGTTCTTCTTTTTGTTTTATCCTGTTGGTGTTGTCCCTGGTCTCTGATCATTGTGTTACAGCACAGAATTGCTCTTGACTGTCGTCATGGTGCAGATGGTAGTGTAATAAAAGCTGGTTTGAAAAGGAAATTATCAAACAAACAACAGTCTGTCTTTATGAATGTTCACCTTTTACATGTTTTGCATATTTTGCAAGTGACAGTTCTCACATTATCACTGAAATGCAGTTGATAAACAGTAAGTTTCGGTTTCCTGTCTTCTGTTCTAAAGTAGCACCACCCATTTTACTGGAAAACCTATAGATAGATTTAGATAGATTTTGGAGCAGAAAAATCTATATTTTTAATATTTATTTATATATTTATTTATATTTATAATTGTAGTTTGGAAAAGTATTGAAATGCATTGGTCAAAGTGTCTTCAAAATTCTAACAGTGAAGCTCCTGAAATACATATTTAATCTATTCATGAACATAATATCTGAGCAAAAAAAGAGTAAATGAGTAAAATATACTTGTCAATGAAATGTGCCATGGTAAAACACTTAAATTGGTGCATATTTTTCTCCTTTTCTTTCTTTTAATCAAGAAATGTACACTTATATTTAACTGTTTTCTTTTTGTAAATGTTTTAAGTCCTAAAAACTACTATTGGAACTTTTTTTTTTTTTTAACTCGATGCACACTAGTCTTATTTTAACAGTCTTTGATATTGTATTTATTTATATTTTGTATTAGGTTTAAAATTTTTGTCTTTTTTCAACTTAATTTTTTATCTATTTAGGAATAAATTTTTTCTTACATTAGTTTTGCGATTTTCATTTAGTAATTTGGTTGTCTTTTACCCCTTTTTTTATTAGTTTACAAGTCCGTTTTAGTCATTTTAGTACAACAAACAAATTACAAATGTTGCCTTGGCACTTTATATTTCATTTAAATAATGCTAATAATTTATATTATTGCAGTTACTTGATGTTAAAGTTCATAACACCTATGCACACAATGTTCACGAGCATTCACAGCAGCATAGTCATATTATGTCAGTAGCATATATATATATATATATATATATATATGGAAATAAACAAATGTTCAAATGTGCATTAGAAAAGCAAAATAGCTTTTTATTTTCAGAATCGCACTCTGCATTTTACATACAATGCAGTGTGGTCATGTGACGTATCATACTAATAAATCCATATAGTGTTTAGTATGCAGTAAATCATAAAACTATAGGCTACTCCCTTCAGTTAAGCTTAAGTTTCTATTTCCCAGCTGTGAGATTTTCGAAAGGGGCGTGTCTTGAAGGAATCATTTTAAAAACTCCCGCTGCTTTTCAGTGAGACTCTGTGAACTCGACTCAACTCAAATCGAATAACGGCAAGAAACTTGGAGGAACAGTTTTCACCATACAAGGTAAAAAAATTAAGATATTTATGTATTCCATAATAATAGTACACAGTTATGATGCCTTAAAATCATGTGTTTTTCTTACACGGGTTTAGAAAGATGCATTGTCTGGGACAGAAATATAAAATATAAATTCACCAATAATTTCATGATAGAGAACAATGTGTATTTTTACAACATATATATATATATACACACACACACACACACTCATTTCCATAGCATATTACGATGCAGTTTTAATACAGAAAAGTATACTTTAAAGGTCAGCACCATTATTTATTATTATTAATATTTATATTATTTATCTTTAAAATTATGTGAAAATGTTAAAGGAGGAACATATAGTAATTTTTTTTTATTGCTTTACTATTTTTAGATTTTGACCACATCTACATACATTTTAATCTCTTTTTCAAGCACCATAAAAAGAGGTTTGCCTTTTGTAAACTTGCATTTATTAATGTGAAATTTACATTAAAATAAAATGTATAATAAAACCAGCATCCTTTAAAGAGATATCCTTGATATAATAACCCAAAATCACATGTTTATAAGATGTTTATAAAAATGTTTTTAAAATATTATCAGCAATAAAAACCTCCACATTATTCCAAAAACATAGGACCAAAACAAATGAGAAATTGTTTCAGTTCAGTATTCACAAAAAGAGCATTTTAAATCGATATCAATTTTAAATTTATGTAGAAATTATTCTGTTGGATAAACTATGAATTAATTTATATGATATTTCTTTAACCTTATTTGTAAGGAGGAATTTTTAAGGTATTTTTGTGTTTATAAATAAGAAGCATAGCGGCTATAGACATGACCAGACCTTTCAGGAGAAATGATCAGCTCTTCATTTCTTGGGCCTCCCGAATACAGGGAATCCCATTTCTAAACCATACCTCTCTCATTGACTGGGGGAAGCCATCTCTGGCATCCGAATCTAAAAAGAGCGCAGCCTCCAGAATGCCTCAGAGCTCACTCTATTTGGGGCATAGTAGCATCGTGGGCTCTGTTTCCTACGGGACATTTGTGCCACTGCAAGCTGGGCCTTTCCACATAAATTTGATGTTACCCAGACCCTGGTAGCTTACTCTGTTTTAGACTTGGGCTCTTTGTAGCCTTGAACTAGGAGTGTTTGCCATTTAGATTTAATCCTTTTAAAAATGTAATTTGCCATAAACATGACCATTGAAATTAAGTAGGCAAAAAGAGCGATTTCGAAGCAGTGGGCAAACAAATGGAAAATGCACTTTCCCTTCAAACATAAAACTGACTGACTGGTTTGTTCTGCCTCATTGTATGGTTTTACTATTATTCTAAATATGTCTACATTGTCTTTTTCTCTCAAACAGTCATCCATCATGGTGAGCACCCTGAATGAACTGTACCAGCTGAAACAATCAGGCTTCGGTCAGCCAGAGCCGAGACATGGCCTGAACCTGTTGTACTGGTTTGCTCATGACTATATCGACGTTAGAAATGGTGACATTGTCCCGAGATTCAAGCCTCAGAATGGAGACTTTGGCTTTCACAAATACCAAAACAGAATTGAAGAAGATGATCACATTGTGCCTGTTCAGAATCTCCCATACTATGAGGTGGGCAACCTGAACGCTAAAGGAGCAGACAAGCTCCCAGATTATGTCAGGGCAAATTACAGCAGCAGAAAACCAGATAACAACAAGGATCGTATTATTGTGCGGCGGGACACCGATGGCACCTTCAATAGGGTGTATGTGACTGAACACAGTGACCCGAAACGATTCGACAGCAGCAGAACCTACCGCGTGAGCCAGGGCCTTCTCACGATCATCAAGAACATGAGTCGAGAGCAGTATCTCTCTAAGCTCTCCAGCACTCGAGCAGATCATTTCAGATACACACAACATAATCATTATGAGACGCCACCTGAAAACAACTCCTGGTGTACCATTCTTTGAGTCAATCAAAAGGCTGCTGACATTAACCTGCTTTCATTATATCCATGATTATTATATAAATTTGATTATGTAATGGTGAATTGATTAAAGCATCTGTTAGTGATGGGCGAGTTCGATTAACTGCTTCATGATGCTTCGAGGCCTATATGAAATTTGTTTCGAAATGAATCGGAGCACGAACCTTCAAGTTATTTCAGCAAATGAGGCTTCGCTACTGTTTTGAAACGTCTGTGGTTTTAAGATAGTGTTGTGTTTAAATTAATTTAAACGTATGGTTATAAATGATCTTAGGTTATTCTTCCGTGCATATACACTACTTTAACCAGCAGATATCTCCAGCATGCATTGATTTATATTTGTGAATCAACTGGTTCGATTGAATCGCTTCTCCCTGTCACTGTTATTAATGTTATGTTTCCTGTCATAATCAAATTTTGATTCATTTGCTGGTTTCCTGATTTATATTAAATGTGTGGTTTCTCTGGCTTGGTTTGAAATAAAATGATTTTGGGAACTCATCATTCAAACTGTTATTTTTTTTTGTTTGTGCAAATTAATCTCTTTTAGAAGCCTAGATAGCATACATCTGAAAGATGTCTGTTAAAGATCGCCTCATCTGGAAAAAAAGCATTTGCTGTGTACAAACATCTGATAAATGTCTTTAAGATCTCAGTTTTACATGCATTCTAAATCATAAGCACCTTAAAGACATCTTCTAAACATCTATTTCATATTTGATAGGAAACGTCCTGTAGATAGATGAGTAAACACTCTAAAAAATACATCTTGCTGATGTAAATGCAGATGTCTCAGTGATGTACGTGTGCTATCAGGGTAGTATCATTCTTTTCGAAAACAGCTATGCCTACAAAGAATGTGAGGACTGGGGGTGGTTCACACAGTTTTCATTCCTTATTGAGTATTTCTGAAGAAACAAGATTTAAGTGTAAAAAGGTAAGCAACAAACAGGAACAATTATTCCACTTAAGGCACTATTTCCTGCTATACATGTCTGCCAAGAAGCATTATCAGTCTCTGTTTGCAGAACTTTCCAGAGTGTGAACACTCCCATCACGTCTTTAGGATAAAGTGTAGACTACTCATTTTATGTGTTCGTGTAGCTGATTTGTATTGCTTTATTAGTTGCAACATCAGGTTACCTCACACAAGTCAATGTGGAAGTTACATATACAAGGAACAGCTGGACACAGCAGCTCATTACCAGAGACATGGTAAAAGCACTGAATTGTCCCAGCTGTTCATTTATTTACTTAAAAAATTTAATTCATTTTCATTTTACCGCAAGATTCTGAGAGGATTAGTGTTTCTACTGCTACAGAAATCTTTCTGATTATATTTCTGTGTACATGATCAATGCATGCAAATGGTCACTTCATTTAGCTGATTCTGAGAGAAAATGTTAAAAGTGAGCTGATATTACTACAATCATATTAATAGCTGAAAACCCCATCAAACGAGCCTAAATGTTTAATAAATGATCATTCAAAGGGTTGATGGGCTTTGGGAAATGGGCTGATTTAGTGGAAGTTTGACTGCTTTTAGTAGGCTACTTATGTTCCTTTTTAGTTTTGCATTTTGCAGTTTTCTTGCTGTTTGTTTTTCATTTGGACAAATGGCATATTCTGCTAAATTAATAACTGTATAAGCTACGATGTACATATAAATGTATGTTTATCTGTAAGTCTAAGATGTGATGTTGAGCTTAGCTGATTGTCTCTAGAAACTATTAACGACTTAGTACAATAATGTAGATCAATATTTCCGACCGAGGGAGACAGAAGATAAAACTTTGAGACTCCGTCATTTAAAAAACAGACATAAGCTGTTTAATATATAATAAAAAATCAATTGTATCCCATGTTGTTCCCAGTTATAATAAAATACATATTTAATATGAAAATCATATGTAAATATGAGTGAGTCATTATAGTTTAAGATAAAGTAGCTTTGATGTATATCTCCTCAATATTTGTCTCACCTGCTCTAATGTGTTTCTGCAAGTTTCATTTTCCATAGTATGAGTTTCTATTCATCTAAACAACAACAGATATACACACACACACACACACACACACACACCTACAACTTGTAGGACAACTAGGGTGTGTTATATAATGTAGTTACTGTAGTGACATCAGCAAACATGCCATGCTGTCATGTCATATTAATGAAGCAGTCAGTGCCAGACATTGTTTGGCTTCTACGAGGTAAGATGTATCATTTTTCTCTATATACTGTACACACACACATACACACACACACACACAAACACACTAACATAAGCTTTTTATTGATTCAGAACTCTGTTTATACTTTAAATGTATTTTGTCTCATTTATTTTTAGCCTGCTGTTTGGTTTTGGTCAGTCAAGGATGAAACAGACTTTAAAATGCTGCTTTTGAGGAAACCCCCCATCAAATTAGCCTTTTTCATACCAATGACCGTATATATACAGCAGGGGATTTCTAGAACTTTATGAATAACAGGTGTTCCAATTCTGCAGACTTAACTAATGATAAAAATTAACAGATTTTAACAAAATCCTGGGGGCGTATTACTCTAAAACCTAATCTTATCTGTTTGGTAACCATGGAAATTCCAGTTAGGACCACATTTAGGACCAAAATAATTTGGAAGTGGGTTTTACATTAATCCTTAATTATAGGAAGTGGGTTTTACAGAAACCTCCTAACTTGACAAAAAAAAAAAAAAATCCTAAAAACTGCCTTAACTTTATGACACCCCCACAGCTGTCCTTACTTCAACAATTCAACTTCAACTTACTTCAACCTTACTTCGCTGTCCAACAATGGTATTGCATTTACTGATTGGCTATTGGCTTTTTTCATTCAGAAGGCGGGGCTTCCTGCCATTGAGCGGCCATATTGAGTGTTGCATTTTTCCCCATTCAAAACTATACGAGTGACAGGTCTTGGGTATTCTATAGTAGTCTTTTCCAGAGATAAGATACGATTTTGTAAGATTGGATAAGAATCCCAAAATTAAGTTAGGATTTGCTTCTGTAATACGAATTTCTGAAAAATCCTAATTTAAGTTAAGATCTAAGATGAGAAACTCTGATGAAGAACTGATATATTTGTCCTTTCTTGGATTTACATTTTGCATTTTTTTTATTGTAAATTGTACATATAAATTACAATATTATAACATTTATTGCATTAAAGTTGCACTTTTCCCCCAACAGGGTTGTCAGGAACATGGTGAGAATCCTGAATAATGTGTTTGATCTGAAAGAGACCAGGTTTGGTCAGCCCCGTCCCAGACACGGTCTGAACTTGTTGTGGTGGTTTGCTCATGATTGTGTTCAGATTGACTCCAACCATCGCATGACTGCAAAGTGTGACCCTGCAAATGGAGCATTTGGCTTTCATCGATTCTATAATAATGAAAGACTTCTTCCTGAAATTGATCTGCCATACTATGAGGTGGGCAACCTGAGCACCCCTGGATCACTGCCTCTTTATGTCACAAGACATTACACAGGACAGTTGGACAGCAGCAACAAAGATCGCATAATTGTTTCCTTTGACTCAATATGGAAAAGATTTAAGAAGATTTATGTGACACAGCACTCAAATCAGGTGCGCTTTGACCAGAATCACACTTACTGTATTAGCATTGATCTTCTGAGGAACATCCAAGCATTGAGCCTCCAAAACTTCTACAGAGAACCCACCAATGGTTCTGGACCTGTATCCATAAGCATACCTAAGTCAGTGCAGACTTACACCTTTCAGAGTAGGCCTACTGGCAATAAACTCATGAAGAACATTCAAGAGTCGACTCGTATACACTTCCACAGAGAACTCAATGCTTCTGGACATGTATCCATAAGCATACCTAAGTCAGTGCAGACTAACACCTTTCAGAGTAGGCCTACTAGCAATGAACATATGAAGAACATTCAAGAGTCGACTCGTATACACTTCCACAGAGAACCCACCAATGGTTCTGGACATGTATCCATAAGCATACCTAAGTCAGTGCAGACTAACACCTTTCAGAGTAGGCCTACTAGCAATGAACTCATGAAGAACATTCAAGAGTCAAGTCGTATACACTTCCACAGAGAACCCACCAATGATTCTGGACGTGTATCCATAAGCAGACCTCAATCAGTACCAGACGTACCTCAGTCAGTGCAAGACAACCAGACAAACTCCTGTCAGAGTATATCCTGCCCTGTGCTGATTTGCTTCATTGTGCTAATGCTGCTCGCTGCTGCAGTCTATGTTTTCTTTAAAATTATATAGATTTCATCAGCTGCTGTTTGTTATTCTAGCTAATTTCAAAACTGCATATTGCAGTTTGTCTTTTGAGTCAGTTGCTTATATAAATTAAATGTAACATTTATTATGTGCAATAATATACAATGTTGAGGGTTGCACGTTTATCACAGCATTCTTTTTAATGGTTCATTGCAATGATGTAAATACATTTTAAGATTTGGGATTTTAGGATTTTTTAAGATGACCACATCCCAATCATTGTCTTTATTTATAGTCATTTCTGTGATCATACTTTTTGTGCTTATTCTTTGAAATATACTCTTTGCATTACTTTGTGTAGAATAAAAAAAACAATCCAAAAAAGTGTTTTTGTGATTTTTTTTTTAATTTAACAATGTAGTCTACAGACTTGTCTATTAACTTTGCCATAAGTTTTAACAATACATTCATTCAATGGCATTCATTATAAATCTGAATAAATTCTAATACATTTTAATATGAATAATATATACTAGGCTATTATTAAATATTCAATGTGAAATTTGAAGACATATAATTCATTAACTGTCCTGCTGTAATGTGTTTCTCTTTCCTCAACGATGAGCTTCTGTTCATCACGACACACACATACTAATGTGTGTCACTACAGCTTTGTTGTTTATCACTATAGAGATGTCCTTGTCATGAGTTTGATGACATCAGCAAATATGCATTATCAATGTCACAAAAATGAGGCGGTCAGCGCCAAAGGTCCATATAATAAATATACTAATGTCTGTGGGTTTTTTTTTTTTTTTTTATGTTTTCGTCGTCTCTTTAGTTTCACTTCTCTGGTTATTCCCCTTTTCCGCAGCTGTAAAAAGTAAACACTCCTTCTGTAAAAAAAACAACTAGGTTATCTCCGAAATATAGCTATAATAATTGCACATATTCTTTTTATTTAATAAGTAATTTAAGATAGTAGACTTTATTATTATTAGTTTAATTCATGAGGTTTAGCCTTTTTGAAATGTTAGGCCCGTGTTTGTGCTGGTCACCGCCCACTGACCAAGATATGAAATATAGTAAACGGAGCGCGTGCGCTACACGCAGATCCTCCACAGCGCACGACTAAGGTACATTATCCTATTCTGTGTTCTTCTTCTTTCTTTCTTTTTTGCCATGCTTTTTGTTACTAAGATCAACTGTAATTACATTATAATTATGTTGCTGTTTAAATGTGCCTTAAACAGCGACAGACAGCCGTGGCGGGAATATTTTGCGCTGATATTCTGCCTGCAGTCTGTAGTCAGCTGCTGAACTGTGGACGCGTTTACAGAGAAACGAAACTGCGTCCAACTTGTTTGTCAAGACTAGTTTGGATTTGAGACTAGACTGAAAATGACTGTAAAACTAATAGGCTAACTAAATGACTAACTGAAAAAAAGAAATCGATTTATGTAAACTCAAAATCAGACTATATATATATATATATATATATATATATATATATATATATATATATATATATATATATATATATATATATATATATATATATATATATATTTTTTTTTTTTTTTTTTTTTTTTTTTTTATATATATGCCAAGCTGAAGGCAAATATGTAAGAAACATTACTGTTTCAGTCTTAAAGAAACTGAAGTGTCTCTTTGGTAACACACAGGAGAATTATTGAGGAAATTAACGATGGCTGATCATTTCAGTGCTCTATTATGATCCCTTCGGAATTTAATAACAAAAAAAATATATTATATTATACATGTAATACATAATACATAAATAATATTTTTTAGGTTATATTATTTAATAAATGTTAATAAGTTAAATTTACATAGCCTATTACACAATCATGCTTGTGATATTCATTCTTTCTGAACAAGTTCTGGAATTTTGTGCAACCCATTTTTCCTATCCTTCAATCCAGTCCTGTTTGTTTGTTTACTTTCCTCCGTCTGTTTTCTAGGCACAGAATGGTCCGACCGAGAACACTGAATGAACTGGCCCATCTGAGAGAGACCGGGTTTGGTCAGCCGTATCCCAGACATGGTCTCAGTCTGCTGTGGTGGTTTGCTGATGACTGTGTTGAGATTGATGACGACGGCAATATGATTGCACGATATGACCCAGAACACAGAGATTTCGGTTTCCATCCATTCCATAATTCTGAAGGAATTCTTCCTGATAATGACCTTCCGTACTATGAAATGGGCAACCTGCGCCATCCGGGCACGCTGCCTCATTATGTTACTAAGAATTATGACAGTGATGTACGTGAAAGCAACGCGGATCGCATTGTTGTTCTGGTCGATTCAGACTGGAATGAGAAATATTTTGACAGGATTTATGTGACACATCACATTAGGTCAGGGGCGTTTCGATGAGAACTCCACCTTCCGCATCAGCAAAGGCCTCATTGAGATCATTCAGAGGATGGACTGGTCAGATTTCATCGGGGAGATGAAGATCCAGCAGCGGCGTAACCGGCGTGGTCGCCGCTGAGCTCGTGTTGTGTGTACACGTTCATCTGTGTGGTCTGGATCCACAGACACTCAGAGTTTAAATCAAACATTCCTGTCCATCCAGAATAGATGCATTTATGGACTTTTCATAACAAATTCCTCTGTTTGAATTGTAAATTGGCTTGGGCCATAAATGACTAATTTGTGTGATCATTTTGCTCCAGATGAGAAGCTTTATGATTCTTCATGTATAATAAATGATTTGTGTGTTCTGTCTGTTTACTTCATCGTTTATCGTTTAATTAATTGTCTGATTTCAATGAATAAAAAAGGAACTGTTCACCCAGAAAGGAAAATTCTGTCATTATTTACAGACTTTCAAAACCAAGCCAACCCAGAAAATTTTCACTGCAGTAAAAAGAGTGATTTAAATTGATAGTTAATAATAAAATAGTATTTTATATTACATAATAAGATTAAATTGTATGACCTTGTGAAAAGTAAACTAAGGTTTATAAATAGTTATACCAGCTGGGTCACATGCACGTTCATGTTGATCATCCCATGCTTATAGAGGAGAGATGATACATTTTGTAGAGCCAAACTAATTATACCTATACCAAACTATATACCTATATATGCTTACTAAAATGGGTTGAATGTCATCACACTAAACTGATAAACTTATCTCTCTAGTTCATTTGTAATCACACTCTTGCTTTGAGTTACTATTCCAACTAAAAAAGAGAAAATGTTTTTTTTAAATACAAGCCTGATTCCCAAAAAGTTGGGACACTGTACAAATTGTGTATAAAAACAGAATGCAATGATGTGGAAGTTTAAAATTTCAATATTTTATTTAGAATACAACATAGATGACAAGGGCAGCTGTGGCCCTGGTTCGAGACTCAGTGATGGCAGGAGTTGTAGGTGGGGAGGAGTGAATGAACAGTGCTCTTTTCCATCCTCAATACCCATGGCTGAAGTGCCCTTGAGCAAGGCACTGAACCCAGTTGATCCCCGGGTGCTGGATCTATAGCTGCACACTGCTCTGGGTGTGTGTTCATGGTGTGGGTTAAATGCAGAGCGCCAATTCTGAGTATGGGTTACCATATACTTGGCCAATGTCCCACCTTTCACATATCAAATGTTTAAACGGAGTAAATGTATTATTTTAAGGGGAAAATAAGTTGATTTTAAATTTCATGGCATCAACACATCTCAACAAAGTTGGGACAAGGCCATGTTTATCACTGTGTGGCATCCCCTCTTCTTTTTATAACAGTCTGCAAACGTCTGGGGACTGAGGAGACAATTTCCTCAAGTTTAGGAATAGGAATGTTGTCCCATTCTTGTCTAATAAAGGCTTCTAGTTGTTCAACTGTCTTAGGTCTACTTTGTTGCATCTTCCTCATTATGATGCGCCAAATGTTTTCTATGGGTGAAAGATCTGGATTACAGGCTGGCCATTTCAGTACCCGGATCCTTCTTCTACACAGCCATGATGATTGATGCAGTATGTGGTCTGGCATTTTCATGTTGGAAAATCCCTGAAAGAGACGACGTCTGGATGGGAGCATATGTTGTTCTAGAACTTGGATATACCTTTCAGCATGGATGGTGCCTTTCCAGATGTGTAAGCTGTCCATGCCACATGCGCTCATGCAACCCCATACCATCAGAGATGCAGGCTTCTGAACTGAGCGCTGATAACAACTTGGGTTGTCCTTGTCATCTTTAGTCCGGATGACATGGCTTCCCAGTTTTCCAAAAAGAACTTCAAATTTTGATTCGTCTGACCACAGAACAGTTTTCCACTTTGCCACAGTCCATTATAAATGTGCCTTGGCCCAGAGAAAATGCCTGTGCTTCTGAATCATGTTTAGATATGGCTTCTTTTTTGACCTATAGAGATTTAGCTGGCAATGGCTAATGACACGGTGGATTGTGTTCAACGACAATGTTTTCTGGAAGTATTCCTGAGCCCATGTTGTGATTTCCATTACAGTAGCATTCCTGTATGTGATGCAGTGCCATCTAAGGGCCCGAGGATCGCAGGCATCCAGTATGGTTTTCCGGCCTTGACCCTTACGCACAGACAGGGGCGGATCTACCGGGTTGGCAAATGCCACCCTAAAAGAAAGTCTTGCCACCCCTGCTGCCACCCCATTTGGCAGCAACGAATTAAAAGTTATGGGCAATTTGAAAATTTACGAGCGCGAATCTCCAATGTCCGACTGCAGTGAACGCAGCAGAACGAGAGGACGCCAGAGCCAAGAGACAGTATGCAAGAGATTGATTTGTTTGGAAAACTTTCTCAGTGCGCGGGAAGCGATGGAACCATGAGACACCGGAGGAAAAAGGTAAAAATGGATTATCTATCAATCAAGAAATTAAGCTTTAAGGAAAGCACAGACTATGAGATGATAAATTAACTAACGGTGTAGTCTACTACCTAATACGTTACCCACTTTTAAAAAGTGTTAGGATACGTAACAACTTCGTTTTGTGTCAGAACTTTCACACTTTCATTCATAAATTCACCCCGTCTGTGTTTGCAAAGCGACAGGGATTGAATCGCGGAATTCAGTCACAAATGGAACTTGCTGTATAAAGCAGAACGTCACGGAATTCGGCCATTTTTGAATGAATAAATCAAAAGTAGAGCTATACATTTAATCAAATCTCGATATGGACTAGTGTCTGTGAATATTAAAGGTGTTCAGTACCGTCGCTCCTTACACGCAGAGTACGCAGTCTGCGTAGGGCACCTACTCCCAGAGGGGGCACCATCTACTGTCTATGGGCACCATCCCAGTTGCTCAAAAAAAAAAAAAAAAAACATCCGCCATTCTCCCATCCGCGATCGCGACCGCTCGCACCTCATGTTTTCGGCTGAATGTTCATAATTGAAGGATGAACATCTATGCCCGGGTAAAGGACATCAGCAATCCGGCGCAGAGAAAAGAAAAACTAAAGAAAGTAAAAAATAAAATAAAAGATAAAAATAAAATAAAAAACAGGCATAAAGTTGGCTTGACGTTGGACGTTCGAGAGTCTCAAATTTAGGGACCGTCTCTAAAGTTACTTGCGATATTGGTATACACTTTTCTAACGTCAGTAGCATTTGAGGAGAGTGACTTACAGTCATAAAAACAACTATAGCTAATTGTTCATTTGGGTGTCAGCTATAATGCACAATTGAATTGAATGTTTGATATTTATTAAAATAAACTGTAAATCATATGTAAATTATGCTACTTTTTCCACATGGGCTCAAATGCAAATTTGAAGTTCAATAGCATTTGAGGAGAAAGACTTGCAGTCATAAAACAATTGTAATGTGTCAGCTACAATGCTCATGTTATACATTTTTAATATATATTAAAATAAATTATAAATAATTTAGGCAAAAACAAGGTCTGTTTATCACTTTCAGGCACATTCCTGTGAAAGGTCTTTTTTTTTCACGTTCCCTTACGAAAATTACCCATGGTTTTAACAATAACACCACAAATCATCCTTAATATTTTTTTGATGTTGTTGTTGCTATAAAAACAGACCTAAGCCATCAATAGCTTTTAAAATGACTTAAAATGCATTATATAAAAACAATGAGGCAATAATTATTGGTTAATAATAACACTGTTAAAATACATAATCTAGGCAAATACAAAATAATCAATTTATGTACGTTATTACAAATGCCTGCAAAGGGAGCCAAATGCCATGTAATTGCTGCTGTTACATTTACAGGACAATCAAATCCTTGTTTAGGCTACTGACCAAACATTTAATTCAAATATTCACTTAATCTTTCATTTTTGGCCAATTTTTTGCTATAGATGACACAGCCTTTATAATTTCTTCAACAAAAAACGTGCATATCACAACCCTTACAAAAATAAACCATGGTTTTATCATAGTAAAACTGCTTAATTTCCTTTTGCATGATTTCTTTATACTTGAGACTATAGAATAAATTAGAGTCATAATAAAGTTATAGCCATAGGTAAATGTCGAGAGCTACAATTGTAATTTGTAAATAATACAATTTATTCATTTAGTTTTTTATTTGATTAAAGTTCTTTTTTCACCCCTATAGTAGGTGTTTTTTTCATCATCATATTTGAGGAAGGGGGGCACAACAATACAATCCTGCTTAGGGCACCCATTTGGCCAGCAGCGGCCCTGAAGGCGTTGTTATACACATCTCTGGGAATGTGTGCTCTACACACACACACACACACTGAAGCATGCATGGTGTTTTCAGCTCTATTGACACATGATGTAGGCTACACATGTGCATGCAAGCGCGCTATGAGAGGATTTCACCATTTCATTTGATTAAACTATCGTCATTCATTCGTATCGTATACACAGACTGACAGAAATGGCAATGTCTTTATGACAACATATCAAAATAAAATTTCGGTATAACTTAGAAGAAATTCAAATAGAAATATAGTACTATTGCACAGTAGAGTATGCTATATGTCAAGTAGGCCTATTAGCTAATAATAATAGTTTATTAAAAAAAAACACAGGAACTCGGTCTACAACTCACCAAAGTAAAAGTTTGGTCTAACTCAAAGAAATTATGTAAGAAATTGCACAGTAAAATATACTTAAAAAAAGATATACTAAAACGTTATTTTGAAGGAATATCACACAAGTGAACTTGGCAAAACAATAACACCAAATTTTTCAAAAACAATTTCTAAAAGTACATTTGTATTTGTGAATGCACGGTCTCCAGCTGTAGCCATGTTATGTCATGTTGATTGGTTCATGTGGGTGTTGCCACTGATCGCCTGATCAGCGGCAGGTGCATCTCATTCCAACCGCCTATTCAACGCCCTGTCTTTCGTCTCCAGTTTGTCAGATCGTTGTTTGAGGTCCTCGTGCTGATGTCTGTTCGTGCTCCGGTGTTCCTGTCCTTGCCTTGTTTCCTGTTTCGGTCTCCATTGGATTATCACAGTCACTCACGGATTATCACCGCCGATCACCGATCTACCACCACCGTCATCGCTACCAACGCACTCAAATCACCTACTCACCTGTCTGTGCTGCCATCGTGGTTCCCGCGTCACTCGCCAGCATTCATCCATCACACCTCCTGTCAATAAACTATCTTTACTTGCATCTGCCTCCTGTCCTCCATTGTTAGCGTCACAGAACGATCTGACCAACATGGAGGCAGCGAGTAATCAACCTTCCTCCCTCGAAGATTTCCTCAGCGCCAGTGTTCGGAGGATGGACTCCCAGGAGAGGACTCTTAACGACACTGGTCGCGCGGTTCAGGCTTTAGTGATGCAGGTGTCCGAGCTCACCCAACAGTTCCAGCTATTACGAGCTACCACTGCGCCACTCACACCGCCTGTTCCACCAGCACCATCTGAGGCCCCCTCCCAGCCGGAACCACGCCTCCCGATTCCGGAGGCGTACTCGGGTGAGCCCGACTATTGTAGAGCTTTCCTTAACCGTTGTGATATGCACTTTGCCCTCCAGCCTAGAACTTTTGCCAGTGAGAGGGCCAAGGTGGCCTTTGTTCTGACCCTGCTTTCTGGGAGGGCGGCATTGTGGGGAACAGCGGTGTGGGAGAACCAGGACCCATGCTGCGCCTCGTTCCAGGCGCTCTCCGCCGAGATGAGACAAGTCTTTGATCGGGTCGCCGCAGGACGGGAGGCGGCCAGGAAGCTGGCGGAGTTACGCCAGCACGAGAGATCCGTCTCGGACTATTCCATCAAGTTCCGGACCCTGGCGGTGGAGTGCCATTGGAACGAGGAGGCGCAGTGGGACATGTTCCTGCATGGGCTGGCTGACCGCGTCCAGAGGGAGATCTACGCCCTGGACCTTCCCCCGTCACTCAATGGACTTATTGAGCTGGCCCTTCGGGTCGATGCACGTCTGTCACGGATGGAGAGGAGGGGGCTACTCAACACCCCATCCAGGGGACCGGCAGACGTGCGGTTCAGGGGCGGGGACGTGGCCAGCCCCGTCTACGATCACGAGCCCATGCAGGTAGGGCGAGCTCGGCTTTCCGGGGAGGAGAAGGAGAGGCGGAGGTCCCTGGGCCTATGCCTTTACTGCGGGGGAGCCGGACATCAAGCCCATGCCTGTCCGGTAAAAGGCCAGGCCCGGTAGTACGTATGAGGCTACTATCGGGTGGGATCTCCGCCGAGAAGACCTCATCATCATCACCATCATCTTCTACGCTCCTCCCGGTATGGCTGCGGTGGTCAGCACAGACACATCACTGTCAGGCACTACTGGACTCTGGGGCAGAAGGTAACTTCATGGACAGCACATTAGCCCACAAGCTCCACATTCCCCTCAGACCCCTTCCGCACCACATCACGGTTCACGCCCTCACTGGTCAGCAACTTCCCACCATATCATACATTACTGAAGACATCACACTCATCACCTCTGGCAATCACTCCGAGACCATCTCTTTTCACATCCTTGACTCTCTCCTGGCACCCATTGTCCTCGGACACCCTTGGCTCCTCCTCCACAACCCTAGCATTGACTGGCTCTCTAACTCCGTTTTGTCTTGGTGTAAAGGGTTTCATGAGTCTTGTCTAGTGTCTGCCTGTCCGTCTGTGTCTGTGTCTGTGTTGCATGAGGAGGCGGTGGATTTGTCTAACGTGCCTGCTGAGTACCTCCATCTGAAGGAAGTGTTCAGTAAGTCTCGGGCTGCTTCTCTTCCTCCGCATCGTCCTTACGACTGTGCCATAGATTTACTATCAGGTAAGTCTCCGCCTAAGGGCAAACTCTATTCACTTTCTGTTCCAGAGAGGGAGGCTATGGAGAAATATATTTCTGATTCTCTAGCTTCTAAATTCTTCCGCCCTTCCTCTTCTCCTGCGGGGGCGGGGTTCTTTTTTGTGGGAAAGAAGGACGGATCACTGCGACCTTGCATTGATTACCGGGGACTGAACAACATCACGGTAAAGAATACTTATCCTTTGCTGTTGATGTCTTCGGCCTTCGAGAGGTTGCAGGGAGCGTCAATTTTCACAAAACTGGACTTACGCAATGCATATCATTTGGTTCGGATCAGGGAGGGGGATGAATGGAAGACCGCTTTTAACACCCCCAGAGGGCACTTTGAATATTTGGTTATGCCCTTTGGGCTCTCCAACTCCCCAGCGGTCTTCCAGGCACTCGTCAACGACGTGCTGCGAGATATGATCGATCAGTTCATTTATGTCTACCTGGACGACATATTGATTTTTTCTTCTTCTCTCCAGGAACATGTGCAGCACGTCCAACGAGTGCTTCAGAGGTTGCTAGAGAATGGGCTTTTTGTCAAGGCGGAGAAATGCGAATTTCATGCACAGTCAATTCCATTTTTGGGGTATATCGTGTCGACTGAGGGAATACGCATGGATCCCGAGAAAGTTAAGGCTGTGGTAGAATGGCCAAGCCCAGATTCCCGTAAGGCCCTACAGAGGTTTCTGGGGTTCGCTAACTTCTACCGGCGTTTCATTCGCAACTTCAGCCAACTAGCCGCACCTCTGACCGCCTTGACCTCCGCCAAGACTGCGTTCAGGTGGTCAGACACAGCTGAGGCTGTGTTTGCCAAACTGAAGAGCCGTTTCATTTCAGCCCCTATTCTGATTACCCCTGACCCTTCACGTCAGTTCGTGGTGGAGGTCGACGCATCAGAGTTGGGGGTAGGAGCAGTGTTATCTCAACGTTCTCCCTTAGACGACAAGGTCCACCCTTGCGTGTATTTTTCATATCGTTTATCTCCGACAGAACGAAATTACGATATTGGTAACCGAGAATTGTTGGCAGTTAAGATGGCATTGGAGGAATGGCGACACTGGTTAGAGGGATCGGGGGTTCCTTTTATAGTATGGACTGACCACAAGAATTTAGAGTACATTAGCACCGCCAAGAGGTTGAACTCCAGGCAGGCTCGGTGGGCACTTTTTTTTGGACGTTTTGACTTTACTATCTCGTACCGCCCGGGTTCCAAAAATATCAAACCCGATTCTTTGTCGCGTATTTTTGACCATTCCGAACGCCCGTCCACTCCCGAGTGTATTTTTCCTGAGACATTAGTGGTCTCCACTCTCACATGGGAGATCGAATCGAAGGTCAGAATGGCCTTAGAAAGGGTAACGCCTCCGCCCGGGTGCCCACCGAACCGTTTATTTGTGCCGTAGGGATTAAGGTCCAACGTCATCCAGTGGGGACATTGCTCGAATGTAGCCACTTATGGTTCGTGACATTCACAGTTTTGTTTTGGCTTGCTCGGTTTGTGCCACTGGTAAGACTTCCAATCGGCCCCCTGATGGGTTACTCCAACCGCTGCCGGTCCCTTCGAGACCCTGGTCCCACATCGCTCTAGATTTTATTACCGCCCTCCCAGGGCAACACGGTAGTTTTAACCGTGGTGGACCGGTTCTCGAAGGCGGCCCACTTTATTCCTTTGCCCAAATTACCCTCAGCCAAGGAGACAGCGTTGACCGTCGTAGACCACGTCTTTCGTTTACATGGCCTCCCGATAGACGTGGTTTCCGACAGGGGACCCCAATTTGTGTCTAAATTTTGGCGAGAATTCTGTAGACTACTGGGAGCGACTGTAAGTCTGTCCTCAGGGTTTCACCCCCAGAGCAATGGTCAAACCGAGAGAGCCAACCAAGATTTGGAAAGGGTGTTGCGATGTTTGGTCTCCAAGAATCCTTCCTCCTGGAGCCAACAATTGTCTATGGTGGAGTACGCCCACAATACCTTACCAGTATCAGCTACGGGCCTATCTCCTTTTGAGTGTAGTGTAGGTTACCAGCCACCTATTTTTCCCAGTATGGAATCCGAAGTTGCGGTCCCCTCCGCTCACGCCTTCGTCCAGAGGTGCCACCGCACTTGGACCAGAGCCCGTGAGACTCTACTCCAAGTGGGGGCGCGCACCAAGGCCAAGGCCGATCGCCAACGGTCTAGGCCTCCCGTATACGTCGTGGGTCAAAAGGTGTGGCTTTCTACCAAGAATATTCCTCTACGTTCCGTATCTAATAAATTGGCTCCCAAATTTATTGGCCCGTTTACTGTCACCAAAATCATTAGTCCGGTGGCAGTCAGCCTTAAACTCCCTCCTACGTACAGGAGAATTCATCCCGCCTTTCATGTGTCCAAGATTAAGCCCGTATTTCATTCTCCCATTAATCCGCCTACTCCGGTCCCTCCCCCGCCGTGTTTCGTAGATGGGGAGACCTCCTATTTGGTAAATCGCATTCTGGACTCTAGAAGGAGGGGACGCGGATTTCAGTACTTGGTGGACTGGGGGGGGTTACGGTCCGGAGGAGAGAAGTTGGGTACCTGCTAGGGACATCCTGGATCACTCCCTTATCGATGATTACAATCGACAGGTAAGAGATTCTGGGGACGCCAGGAGGCATCCTTAGGAGGAGGGGTACTGTCACGGTTCGTGAATGCACCGTCTCCAGCTGTAGCCATGTTATGTCATGTTGATTGGTTCATGTGGGTGTTGCCACTGATCACCTGATCAGCGGCAGGTGCATCTCATTCCAACCGCCTATTTAACGCCCTGTCTTTCGTCTCCTGTTTGTCAGATCGTTGTTTGAGGTCCTCGTGTTGATGTCTGTTCGTGCTCCTGTGTTCCTGTCCTTGCCTTGTTTAATGTTTCGGTCTCCATTAGATTATCACAGTCACTCACGGATTATCACCGCCGATCACCGATCTACCACCACCGTCATCGCTACCAACGCACTCAAATCACCTACTCACCTGTCTGTGCTGCCATCGTGGTTCCTGCGTCACTCGCCAACATTCATCCATCACACCTCCTGTCAATAAACTATCTTTACTTGCATCTGCCTCCTGTCCTCCATTGTTAGCGTCACAAAATGTTATTGGCTATTAAAGTCTTGTGTTTCTTATAATAAATTGACATATTGATAACACTGAACCTTTTATAATGCTCTTAATTACATGTCGATGCATACTGTATGCATTAGTGAGTGTGGTGGTGCTTATGGGGTATGGTCACTTATTCCTTATATGAACGGTTTCAAATGCAAGTCATTGATTGCATGAGATTAAGTTTGTAAATGATAGCCTGTGCCCTTTTGTATTGTGCACATATACTATTTATCATCAAACTGTGAAAACTGTGACTAAATTCAGTATATATACGTCTGCCATATGTTGCCACCCCTCAAAAATTCCTGCCCCCTTCTCGCCACCCCATCAATATTTTTCTCGATCTGCTCCTGCTCACAGAGATTGTTCCAGATTCTTTGAATCTTTGGATGATATTATGCACGGTACACTGTAAAAACTAAATGTGCCTCAGGTATCCTTTTGAGTATTCCAGGAACCTTAAAATGTATTTTAAGTGCCTCAAAGCTCTTTTTCTCAAAATAGGGTTCCTGGAAGAACCATTATAGTCTTTGCAATTCGTGCAGGAACTCATAGGATCCTTGAAGCACTTTGTTCCCAGTTCTGAGGTTCTGGAGTCACCCTTTCGTTACACTGAGCCCTCAAAGTGCTCCAGAGGTTCCTGGAGGAACTCACATTTAAAAAAAAGTGTTACTGTAAGCTCTGTTAACATTAAAGTGGTTCCTGGAAGATCTCACTTGTAAAAGCCAGCACCTGGAAGAACCCAGAGAAGTGACAAAAATGAAATTTGACTTATTATTATTATTATTATTATTTACTTTTTAGGAATGTGATGGAACAATGAGTTTTGTGGCACTTTCCATGTGAAGAAAAAAAATGGTTATGCAAATCTTCACACTTGTTCTGTCAAAACATAAATAAACAAAATAACAAAAGCACATAGAAAAATCTTCTAAACAGCCAGAAAATCCAACTAAAATGTTGAAACACTGTTCTCAGCAATAGGGAATATATACAAGCAAACAGGCATCCAGTGGCCACACCATGTTTGTTGTTATTATTTATTAATTTCCTCCAGACTTAAAATTAAATACTGCAATAACTAAAAATTGTTTTATTGAAATAGGCTAAATGTTAAATCATTTGAAGGTGGATAGTTTACCTTGAAACTTTAAAGAAAACATTAAAAAATATTATTTAACTAAATATGACTCATTAATTTAATAAAAAAAACCTCTATTTATAACAATCGGTACAATAGTAATATTTAGATTTTTTTTATTTCCCTAATGAAATAAGTTTAAATTATTCAGAAATAATTGTTCAGCTGTTGTCAAGAAGAAATGTTAAGAAGAAAATGCATGAGGCTTGGCGTCCTCGAGTAGTGATGGGATTTATGGCTCTTTGAGGGGATCCGGATCTTCGCGATCCGTTCCTTTCAAAGAGCCGTTCAAAAGAACGGCTCTTTTGGCTCTTTTAAATATTTAGTCAGTTTATCCTGGAAATAATCACTGGGAAGAATTATGAGGTGAGATTTGTAGTCAAATAATTAAAACTCAGATATCACACACCAATATCTGAGTTTGAATTATTCTGAAATATTGATTATTACCTCATTTGTCATGTGTGGAATATATACCATAGGATTGCACAAATCCCTCTGCTTAGACAGTGACATCACTATTTTGGATTTACCTTTAGTACAAAGTGTGTGTGTGTGTAAAGCTACGTTGACTTATGTTATTCATACAATAGCTACTCACGAATAAACATCAAAAACAAAGCCAGCTGCAATGAATTTCTGTGCAAAACAGCTTTTACTACAAACACTTCCACACAAGAACATTGTTATCACACAAGAACATTTTGATAGAAAACAAAAAATATTTAAAGTAGATAAAATTAGAATAAATAAAATGGAAATGTATACATACTACTACTACTGTAAACTTTGCAAATAGGACATCAGCCACTTCAAGTCAATGAACAATAACAAAGTGGGCTGCAATGAATGTCTGTGCAAAACAGCTTTTTTTCAACGCTCCTACCCAATGACAGAGGCATGCAGGGTTTTTTTCCACTGGAGTAGTCACGTGAAGGATGCGTGCACAACTAATAACTAATATCATCACGCTATAAAGGGTTGCATCTGTGTGAAACGCATAGGAAAAAAGAACGACAGAAAGAACGGCTCCCCTCCAGCCGCGACTCGGCTCCCATCGTTCATGTTTATGAGCCATTCAAAAGAATCGGTTCGTTCGCGAACGTCACAGCTCTATCCTCGAGCTCCTGCTGTTTGCTCGCGCGCGTGTGCGTGCAAGAGCGATTTCAAATACAAAGAACTAGAAGTAACGGCTCCTTTCCTCAAAGAAAGAAACAACCGCTGTGCAAGGTGAGTAAAGGCTCCAAAATAAATACACAGATTTATTATTTGTATACTAATTCCTACACTGGCACATTAAACTGTATGTTTTTTTATTTAAAATGTTTGTTTTAACCATTAATTTATTAGCCGCGATGCTTACGAGTCTAATGTAATTTGTGGGACGAAATGGAGACAAACACAAGGTCACAAAAATTATTAGTTAGGTTTACACATGATGTTTACGTTTATTCAGTGTAACTCTTTAACTTTTCTAAATTATTGTTCTCGTTTACGTTTGTTAAATAGTTATACATCCATGTTAACGTACATGTAACGTTAGCCTATTTTTCGAGTCATTTGCACATAATGTAGGGGAGACCAGGGACAGTTGCAACAAGGGATGGTTGCAACATGTCATTTTTCTCCAATCAAAAAGAAGCTAGAGTGATGACACTCACACTGCACATGCTCAGTTGGATGCCCCTCCCTTGCAGAGAAACATCAAGGAGATTCCTGAGCTGCTCCAGGATTTATTAAAAAAAAAACTGTTTTTGAGGTATGAAAGTATTTATTTTCTTGAGCTTTGTTTTTGTTAAAATGCTGTAATTGTTTTTTGTGATTCAGTTCAAACCTATATGGTTTAAATGAGTGATATGTTAACTTTAAGCTAATACGGTTAACATGTTTCAATGCCACCTTGTTTAGCTAGCACATGAGGTTTTATCATGGCTGACATGTAAGGGGACAGTTGCAACAACTGTTGCAACTAAAAAAAAAAAATAAAAAAAAACCAACTGTTGCAACTGTCCCCGTACAATGCATAAATATAAAAACAGACCACATAGCGGTATTTTTAACATTTTAAAAGTTCTTTCATAATTTTTCATTCATCTGCACACAAGTTTTTACTTAAATATAATATAGTTCATCAAGTTTATGTGTGTGTGCGCATGTGTGCAGATGTCTGTGGCCATGCTTTGGTGCAACTGTGTGTTTATGTGCAGAGGAGGACACAGTGAATAGTTTAATTACCTATAAATATACATATATTTATCTTTCTTTTCAGTATGCCCAGAGTGAGGAAGAGAGTCTCAGACAGAGGGGTCCCACTCCATATTTTGGAGAGAGCCTCTAACCTTATCAAGGATGAAGGCAGATCAGTCAGGGCAGTGGCAAGAGAGTTTGCCATCTGTCACACCACATTGTACAGGTTCCACAAAAAGAGAGGGAGACTGCAAGCAGAGGGACATGATAAGTTACCAAGTGTTGGCTACTGGAGCAGCAGGAGAGTGTTTACAGATGAACAGGAGAAGACCGTCAGGCAGTATTTACAAAAGGCAGCTGACCTATACTTTGGGTTATGTCCCAAAGAGGTAAGAAATTAGGGGAAGACTGTTTTATTAAGGGACATATTAATATGAGAGAGAAGTCTGAAAACAGAGAGGGAGGGAGAGGATAGAATTAGGCCTAAAGATAATATGATGGATGTTTTTTACATTTTTTAACACTTATTTCAGGTTAGGAGGTTTGCATATCAGCTGGCCACTCACTATGGGTGCAAATTTCCTGAGCAGTGGAGAGAGACTAGTATGGCTGGAGCAGATTGGTTTTCAGGATTTATGAAGAGGAACCCCAGTCTCTCAATTAGACGTCCACAAGCCACAAGCCTGTCAAGAGCATCCAGCTTTAACCAGGTGAATGTAGGAAAATTCTTTGACAATCTCAGCAAAGTTCTTGAGAAGTCTCATCCGCCAGCCTCACCTGAAGCCTCCACATCTCATCCGCCAGCCTCACCTGAAGCCTCCACATCTCATCCGCCAGCCTCACCTGAAGCCTCCACATCTCATCCGCCAGCCTCACCTGAAGCCTCCACATCTCATCCGCCAGCCTCACCTGAAGCCTCCACGTCTCTTCCGCCAGCCTCACCTGAAGCTTTCACGTCTCTTCCGCCAGCCTCACCTGAAGCTTTCACGTCTCTTCCGCCAGCCTCACCTGCTTGCTTTTCTCCAGAGGCTATCCGGCCACATCCCAAAGCAGGGCCCAGAAAAATGACCACCAAAGGCAGAAAACGACGCTCCACTGCCATTCTGACTGACACTCCAGAAAAGATAGCATTGGAGATCGAGAAGAACAACATTCTTCTCAAGAAGACAAAAAAAAGACTTGGAGAGAAAAAAGTTACAAAAAAAGGGGGAAAGAAGAGCAAAAAACTGAAGAACGTAATGCCTGAATCAGAATCAGATGAATTCTGTATCGTTTGTCTCGAGAGTTATTCAAAGTCGAGGGAAGTCTGTTTACAGTGCTGGAGCTGTAAATCCTGGGCACACAAGGATTGTACCCCTGGAGGTGATGTGTACACATGTCACAACTGTGACTCTGACTGAATCCAGAGTATTATATTATTGTTGATATTACAGTTTTGACAGTTGTTAAAATGAGAGTTATTGCTGTAAAGTTATCGTTAAAGTAGATTCAAGATGCAGTTATAATGTTGACATTACATTGTAAACCTTTGTTTTGCTAAAATGAAAAATGTAATAAAAAATATAGTAAAAAAAAAATGTTTTACATGACAATAGGCTAAATAAAAGTTAATTGCCTCACAAATCGTTCCATTCTTCTTATTTTACTAAAAGCCTACTGTATTTGATATCATTTTGAATATTTTACATCTGCACATAAGGCCTATTCATCTAGAAAAATCTATAATTGTCATTAATCAAAGCTGATGAATAAATATTTGATAATAATCATTTAGCTAAAACTGACATATATTGTATTTGTAACATGTTGCAACCATCCCCAAACAGTGTTGCAATTGTCCCCGGGCGCGGGGTCAGTTGCAACATCTGACTCCTTACATTCAAATGCAAAATGTGAAAAATGTAGATTCTGGAACAATCTTTAAATGGTTTAGACTATTAACAGACAGATGTAAGTATATTGTATAAAAAATTGGTTTGTCTAATCCAAACCATCTCCGAGTAACAGAGCCAAATGCAAAAAGTGTTGCAACTGTCCCCGGTCTCCCCTAACGTTACATAAAACTGGTTTTGATCATTTTCTCTCCTCAGAAAATCCAGTATGACTTCTCTAAAAATCTCAAAGGGTTCACAGAGCAGCACTATGTCAGTATTTAAGTATTTATTTGACATTGAAATTGTAACGGTTTGGTATGGAAGACAGGAGGCAAATGCAAGTTGACAGAGTTTATTGTAATGAGATGAGATGGATGAAGGTTGGAGAGTGACGCAGGGACCTCGATGGCAGCACAGACTGGTAAGTAGGTGGGTTGAGTGCGCTGGTAGAGATGACGGTGGTGGTAGATCCGTGAGAAGTGAAGATAATCCGTGTGAGAGAGGAACAATCCAGAGACGACCGAACAAGAGACAAGCAAGAGCAGGAACATGAGGATCAGGACAGACATCTAACACGGAGGACCTCAAACAACGATCTGACAAACAAGAGACGAAAGACAGGGTGTTAAATAGGCAGTTGGAATGAGATGCACCTGCATGAAACAATCAACATGACGTAACATGAATACAGCTGGAGACGGTGCATTCATGAACTGTGACAGAAATAACTGAAAAAGTGTTTCAGCTTGGCCTAATCCAATATTATATGACTGTAGCCTATACACTGTTACACTGAACTGAATTAAACAATTTAAAAAACTACCCTTATGTATCTTTTTTATTCTTCAGTTAATAAAGAAATGTGGCTCTGAGGTGGACACCTGTGAGGCAGTGGACAGACAGCTGCTGATGCCTGATGCTGGCTGACAATAAACAGACCTCTCTGGACATACCCCATCTTGTGCAGGTGTGTAAATAAGTGAACAATTGCAGAGACACACCAGAAACCCATATAAAACATTCAATTATTTCTAGTTTATTAACAGGTCTTTTTTCTTCTTTTTTTTATTGTTTTCAGAGAAATTCTAACATTGCACTTCCTGTAACATGATGGTCCTGCTGTCCTGGACTGTATATGATGAGGTAAGTATGAGTTTGTCCATGTGTGTATACATATGTAGTGTACACACACACACATTATACACACTTAATTAGTCCACAGCCATTAATCAATGCACTAATATGACAAAAATAATTCCTGTGGTGTTCCTCATTTTTAAGATAATTAAAAAAAAAACCTGTGTTCATGAATAAATGTAAATATTTTGTTATTTAATTTTATGTAAATCACTCTTTTTTTCAGTGAACAGCCTACACATAATCTCAGAACAGCTGTGGTAATAACTCGAGATCCATTTGGTGAGAGCAGCACTGCAGACTTTCCTGATGGTGAGGAGCTTCTTGCTGATGAACCTGCCGACATGAGTTCACCTTACTATGAGTGCCTATGTTCTGTTCAACTTTATACAGAAAAGCAATTAAAAGTACACTAAAGCGCACTATTCTTCTGGTGTATGTGTTGGCCATTCAGGAGGAGATCATGGACCATTTGCACAAGACTGATGATGCGTTTCAGCGGCCTTCAGCATCGTAAATCCTCACAATTTTCTAATATTTTGATTAAAAAAAATGATGTGCATTTATAACACTATACTTGGTATTATATCACATTTGTATCAAATTACAAAAGAAAAATAGCTAATGCAAGGGTGTTTCAAATCCAGAGTCTTTGGGAGGGATGCTAAATTTGACATTGTTCTCTCTTCTGACTGCTGTTATCAGTCTCTGTCAGTTTTCTTCCTTTGATTGAAAGTTGTGAAAATGCTATCTTTAGAGTATATATTTTGAGAATGCAAAAATATATTTGTGATACTCTCCCATTCACTGCTCTCGAAGTTTACTCAACTATAACAACTTACGCTGCTGAGAAACTGGTTCATTATATCTTGAGGCTTATCAATTTCTTAGAATGTCCTGTGTGAATTCTCCCAATCAGTTACCACTATTTAGAACAGGAAAGAAAATGTTACTATTAATTGCATTGTGTCTAAAATTGAATTTTAATTTATTAATTTAAATTGTATCATTGTTTTAGGTACATGAAATGTTTTTTAAAGTTCTAAGATAGAGTCACATTTATTTGTTTATAATTTTACCAAGGTGTAAATGTTTTGTTGTTGTTGTTGTTTATAGCAATGTTAACACTGATGTTTCCATAAATGGGATTGTGATGTGCAGTATTGACTATTATGGATTATGGATATTGTTTTTGCTTATCAATAGCTATGTTTTATAGGCATTTGTTTTATTTTTTCAGTTTGTTTTTTAAAATCATAAAAAATGTCAATAGCAGGAAAAAATAAAAGGGTTCCTCCAGAAACCATTGAAAGTGTAGATGATGATAACGTCCAACTCTTTGCAATTCTTCTCTGAGAAACTCCTTTTTTCAAAATGCCTCACTATCAAGATTTGATATGTTATCTATATTCTATTGTGAATAAAATATTATGAAATTTGTAAATTATTCCATTCCTTTTTTACTTACAATCTGTACAGTGTCCCAACTTTTGGAATCGGTTTTGTAAAGACTGAAATATTGTCAGAGGCTCAATGTCGAGCCTGTGAGTGTTATTGAACCTTCCCATTTGAGTTTTCCTATTCAATAACTGAATTAATATAATTGATTTACATTTTATGCATTTTACATTTTATATTTTATGAAGCAAATAAAAATGACTGAATAACCACAATAGTAATGAGAGGAAATTCATTTAATTTTATTATACAATTTTCAAATTAAGAAATAAAGAAACAGTTACAGTTACCTGTCCTGCTCTATACTGTATTTCTCTTTCCACATGATGAGTGTGTCTTCATCACTACAGCAACAGAAACACACTTATAACCTGTAGAAAAACTAGTCTGTGTAACTATAGAGTAGTTTCTGTCATGAGTTCAGTGACATCAGCAAATATGCATTATCAGTGTCACAAAAATGAGATAAAGTTGATGACATTTTATGTTATAACTAATTCAAATGTGTTAACAACTAAAAATGCAACAACAAGTTTGACATCAGTCCAAGATTGTGTCAAAATGATATTGTTGTATGTTTTTAATTTTTAGATAAATTGGTGAAGCTCAGCCTCTCATGTTGAGTAAAAATTGTTGAAAGTACCCCACACTGTTTGTCTGTCTGCTTCACTTTCTGTTTCCTACATATTCAGCCGCTCTCTCTCTTCCTGCTAAACTATGGAATATCTGCAGTTGTAGAAAGCCTATTAATAGACTGGCCTTTTCTTTCTAACTCAACTTTAGGAGTCTATAGTTTCCTTTCACAAAGTATTTCACTGATCCTGCCCTGATATGAGTACAACATGAAGAATGTATGTGTGTAGGTTAGTTTTTTGCAGCACGTGTTTGTGTTTTGCACCACCCAGTAACAGAGATATATAAAGAACACCTAATTGCTAGTCGTCACAGACGCAGATCCTTCTAGCCACGGATGAACTACAGGTGAAGTATCTTTTTGTTTATGTCTATTTTATTGCTTTTTGTTAACAAGATCAACTTCACAGACATTATTGGATCGTGTAAACGTCACACCAGTTATTGTTGTTTAAATTAAAACTACACCAATAAGCAAAGAATTATGAAAATATTCTGTGCCAATTGAGTAAAATAGAAAATATAATTGGGTGCGTAGATTCAACAAATAGAAAAAAAAAATGTTTTACATACAATATAAAAAAAGCATTCAGACTCTGATTAGTAATGGGTTGTTGAGTGTTGAATGTGTGTTTAAAGAAAAATGAACCAATTTTAAATGTAATTTTTACACTCTAGTCCTATTTTGTCACTCTGTCTTCTATACACAGAATGGGCCGACCAAGGAAGCTGAAAACATTGTCCGATCTGAAAGACACTGAGTTTGGTCAGCCATATCCAAGACATGGTCTCAGTCTGCTGTGGTGGTTTGCTCACAAGTGTGTTGATATTGAAAACAACAGGATTATTGCACAATGCAACCTAGAAGATTTTGGTTTCCATCTATTCCATAATTCAGAAGGAATTCTTCCTGATAATGACCTTCCGTACTATGAAATGGGCAACCTGCGCCATCCGGGCACGCTGCCTCATTATGTTACTAAGAATTATGACAGTGATGTACGTGAGAGCAACGCGGATCGCATTGTTGTTTCAGTCAGTTCAAACGGGAATGAAACTTGGTTTACAAAGATATATGTGACCCATCATTTAGGTCAGGGGAGTTTTGATGAGAACTCCACCTTCCACATCAGCCAAGGCCTCATCAGGATCATTCAAAGCCTAAATTGGTTCAAATTCATCAGACAAGTTAAGATCAGACATCGCCGTCTCTACTGAGTTTATATGTACATCTTTGCAGTCTTTGTAGAAACTATTTCTGTGTTTTTCTAAATGTATTTGTATATTTATTAATCATTTTTTGGATTTGGATTGACATGTGCTTTTATTAAATTAAAGAGTGAAGAAGTCACACTTACCGAACTGCATCACATGCACGTGTTTATGATGATCATATTTACACTAGGGATATATTAATTATTCAAATGGTTCAAAAGGCCTGTGTGATGTTTTTATTAGTTTTTATTACCTTTATTCATGTGGTTTGTGACTTTCTACCTGGCTTGCTTTGATTCATGTTTCAGATTATTGGTTTGGATTTGTTTGCCCATTTTCTGTGTGTTCCTCATCCTGGACTTTTTTCGGTCTGTGCTTCAATAAACTGATGTGATGTGTAACTAATGTTGAAAATGCTCAAATCTTCCTCGTGACAAATATGGATTTTTTTAATTTGATGATAGTAAACATCATAAATAGATAAATAGATAAAATATTATTCATTCTTTCATAGTAAATCAAATTGTCTGTCCTGCATGGCATGATTTTCAGGGACTTTCTCTTATAGAAAAGTTAGTTCTGCAAAAAATACTTTATACAAGGTTCATTTTGAGATTTTCAACTTCCTGCTTCAGTGCTATTTAAGCAGTGATTGACTTTTGCATTTACTGTCTTATTGAAAGTTTAATTTGGGAGGGAGACTGGGGTTGCTTTGATAAGTAGCAGAACAAACTCTAACCCAACTTTGTGCAATTTAATCTTTAATTATCTCTTCCTGATTTGGCGTGTGGTCTAGTTTTTAAATGAAAGCAAAAAAACTGAAAAGTGAATAATAATAAGGGTTTTTTTTTTTTTTTTTGGATGAACACTTCATCGGTAGATCCTGTAGATGTTTCTTGCTCTTGAAATTGACAGGTGTCAAATTATATGTGAATGTGTGTGAGTAAATATTTGAATCCTCAATGACTGACTTTTTGATTGCACTCTATTTGCCAACCAAATATTTAGCCATGGTGTAACTCCTCCCCTGACACTGATATGGAAAAACATCAGTTTCAGTTTGCAGATCTTTCCATGAACTACACACAGACTTGTCTGTAGATGATCCCCTCCCTTAAGCTAGGTATGTTGGATTAATTTAATAATGTTTTTATATAACTTATCACTTCACTGTTAAACCAATATTATTTATGTTAGAAGTATAGTACATCACACTGTAAAGAACATTTTTGTTTAAGAACCTAATTACCATGATTTTCCCAGTTATGTGATTATTTATTTACTTATTTATGGCAGATCACCTCTCAAGTTCAGATCAGATCAGATCACAGACTCTTCGTCTCACTGCAAGAGTCCTGGAGGATCAGAAAAGAGATCTTTCTGCTTGTGTAAGTGATCATTATCTGCAAATGTGTTTTACCAAAACTTCCTTATAAATGCTCTTTAAATGTTTGTTTTGTTTTTAGATAGTTGCATTTTCCCCTGTATATTTCATTTTAAAAAGAAAAGAAACTTATTTGAAATACAGGTGCTCTATTGTTTCAGTAAAACCAGTCCTGTTTCTTTCTTTTTTTTTCAACAGGATTGTCTGAAACATGACGAGAACCCTGCTTGACTTGTCCGATCTGAAAGAGACCGGGTTTGGTCAGCCCCGTCCCAGACACGGTCTGAGCTTGCTGTGGTGGTTTGCTCATGATTGTGTTCAGATTGACTCTAATGACTGTATGACTGCACAATGTGACCCTGCAAATGGAGAATTTGGTTTCCACCGATTCTATAATGGTGGTGGACTTCTTCCTAAAACTGATCTACTATACTTTGAGGTGGGCAACCTGAGCACCATCACAAAGAATTACAAAGGATTATCAGACAGCAGTAACACAGATCGCATCATTGTTTCCTTTGACTCAGACTGGAACAGATTCGACCACATTTATGTGACACGGCACTCAGATCAGACAAACTTTGACCCGAGTCACACTTTCCGTATTAGCCTTGGTCTTCTGAGGGAAATTAAAAGGTTGAGCTGTGAAGAATTCCTCAGAGAAACCATGAATGCTCCGAAACCTTATCAGAGACGTAAAAATTCCAACATATACTCACCACCCTCATTTTCACTTCAGTCACTGCAGGGTCAAAGGTCACACCAATCTACTTGGGATTTCTGTGCATGCTGCATCCTTCTGATTTGTGCACTAATTTGTGCACTGTTGCTCTTGATTGTTTCTCTCAAAACATAGTTTTGCTGTTTTCTTTTTCTAGTAATTTTTTGATAGAACAATTCAAATACATATATAAATGTGTGACATTATATATTTACTATGTTGAGGATCACCTAATTCTTTTGAATGGTCACTCTGATATATGTCACAATAGAGAAAAAAAGGATGATCATAACTTTGCTTTCAGGCTGATTTATTTAATATAAATTTTAATCTTAATATTCGGTATAACTAAGTATCACCTCAATATCTAGCTTCTTTAGTTCTGTTGATGTTTGTTGTGTTGTTGGTTATTATTTGACATATTTAATTAAAAAATAGAATTAATAACAAAGTTCTATGTTTGTGTGATGAAATATAAATCTCACCTCTGTTGATAAATGTTAAAATAAATTCTATTTTATGATACGCTTAATAAATGAAATCTGAATGTTTAGCATTATACAATTTAGTCAACACAGTAGCTTTGATGTAAATCCACTCATTAACAGCTTCCTTAATGTGTTTCTCTTTCCACAGTGATGATAAAAACCAGCTACTGGTGTGTGCTAATATAGAGAGGTTCCTGTCATTAGTGTCATGATGACACGAGTAAGCATCATTTATGTATTCAGAGCCAGAGATCTATCTGAAGATTATATTAAATTAAGATTATTATCATTGTGCAGCATACAGGTACAGAAACAACGAAATGCAGTTTGCATCCAACCAGAACTGCAAATAGCAATATGTTCATTAATATATGTATATATAAACTATTATAATTTTCCAAAAAAGGTTTCTTCAAAGGCTAATGTAGAGAAGGTGGAGACCAACTCAGTCCAAATGAAAAGGAGAACACATATACAATAATAATAATTTTACATTTAGCAGACATTTTTGTGTGTGTGTGTGTGTTTCCCTTGGAAAAGAACCTAAAAACGTTTGTGCTACTAATACAATTCTCTACCACTGAGTCACAGGAACAATTACTAATTTTTTAGTAACTGTAAATTTTAAATGAAGAATTAGTGTAGGCCATAATAACCACTTTGAGGAGGATCATTTATATAAGGACATTTAAATAAAGCAAAATATTGAGAGATAGTCAACTAGATCTGTTTATTTAAATATAGCTAAAATACATTGATTGCAACCACTTTCCATAAAAAAGTAGAACATTCAATTAATTATTTTTTTTCAGTGAAATATTTGTAAATGTAGGCTATTTATTATTATGTATTTATTTGATTCGATTTTAATTAGTTATAATAACCTATAGCCCTGTACTCTATACAGTCATACTTTCTCCAAAAACATTATTTAAAAGAAAAAAAAAAAGTAAGTAAAAGAAAAAAGTTGTCTGGTTCGACATGATGCAGTCGTGTTTGAACAGGAAACCTGATATAACGGTGTTAAAAAAAGGAATTGCTTAAATAAAATGAACAGCATTTTATTTATTTTTTTCTTCTTCAGTGAGCAGTGTTCTTGATCATTCCTGTAGTAACGTGAAATGATGACCCTGGTGTCTTTCAAGGAGGAGGGGGCATCTTCTGCGTCCACCACATATAGATTCTGTGCTTTAGCTAAAGAGCTTGCGTAGAGGAACATTTACTTTTTTTAGAGATGTTCAGCTAAAGTATATCCTCAATATTTATATAGTGTCTCATAATGAATTTGCTGTCTGTCCTCAATCACTCAAATGGAAATGTGTAATTATTAGGTCTAAAGAAAACTATATGTCATTCCACTTCCAAACAATATTGAAAGAGACTAAAAATTGATTATGGGGAACTACTTATGCAGCTTTATACAGATATCAATGCCAATTGTTGTTTTTCAGCTTTATTTCTCCATAAAATGTATAATTATGTTAATGCAGTGATATAATATTAATGCAAAGTCAGCGAACTTTTTTTGACCATGCAATATAGACAGTACGTACTTGACTGTACACTTTATAATGCATTCGCTTTATTTATTTGTTTTATTACTTTCTGAAAACAATGTATGTCCGAGTAATGAATAAAGTAAATGAATAAATGAATTCCAAGCATGAAGAAGAAAATGTAAAATTTTGTAAAATAATTTCATTTAAAATATACTTCAACTTCAGGTTATTTAATAATGTACTTTGAAAGTATACTTTCACTGTATTGTTACAATGATCACTTTAAGGGCGCAGTTAAAAGGTATTCATAAAATATAAGTAAAGTGCAAATAAATATAAAAAATAAACAACTTTCAATTCAAGTATATTTTTGTAATATATATATATATATATATATATTCATGGACTTTTAACAAATTCATGGATTTTTAAATGCTGTTCTTTTGGACTTTCTAGTCATCAGTGATTTCTGAAAACAAAAAAAGTATCATGGTTTCCACAAAAATATGAAGCTGCAAAAACTGTTTTCTGCACTGATAATAAACAGAAATGTTTCTTGAGCAGCAAATCAGCATATCAGAATGATTTCTGAAGATCATGTGACACTGAAGACTGGAGGAATGGGTGATGAAAATACAGCTTTGCATCACAGGAATAAATTACATTTGTTTATATATATTAAAATAGTACAAAATAACAAAATAATTTGATCTTCCATTTCCATTGTGACTATTATGACTACTACAGTTTGAAGTGTTTATTAGTAAATGCATTATGTTTCCCATATTTTTAAAGCTCAAAGAGTCAATAACCTATGTATAGTGCTCCAAATGACACAAAACAGTAGTAGGACACACCCATAAGACACACCCACTTCAAGCTCTTGTACTGGTTTGCTAAAGAATGTATTTGGGTTAAAGGTGACAACATGTTTCTGGTGTGTGACCATACGGAGGGAGACTTCGGCTTTCACCTCTCTTGAGAACAGATGCAGTAAACATAAAGGGAGTCTTCTTCCAGATGTGAACTTTCCCTACTACTTGCTGGGCGATCTGAATTCACCATACGCCACATTTCACATCTCCAGGAAGCTCCTGAAGATAATCCAATCATTCCTGAATCTAGATGTCTTTCTGCTGACCATTGGCTATCAGAAGCCAGCTTTCCAGTCGAGTCCTACTTACGAAGAATGTGTCTGTAGCTGTATACCATACTCTGAAATCATTTGGGAGGAAAAGTTGCAGTGAAAGTCTCTTGAGATGTACAGCGCAAGGTCAAAAGTGCACTGACTGAAACAAGCAGAAGTATGCATTAGATTTAGTAACGAACAGTAGATGTATATGCTTAGTAACAGAAAGATGTGCTCATCTACAGACAGAAATTACCATGAAGCAAACATGTAACCTCAGTGTTTTTGTGCTTTGGCCATTAAGTCACTCTGTTCCTCTCAGCTGTGAATAAAAACTAGCAAAACAAGCAAACTGCAGACTTATCTGGGTATTTGTTGTAAAAGAAGGGCACTGTATATGTTTATTCAACTATTCTGTCACTAGAGACTTTAATTAGCTGGGAAGAATCGGAGTAAACTGCGCTTTTGAAAGAGATAGTTCACTCAATCACCTGCTTAATATTCAGGCACTAGTTTGGACAGTCGTGAAGTGAAGAGACCATTTTATTCTTACCTCTAAAACGTTATCATGTAAACGGATTAACTGTTAATCACAGGTAAATTATGAGAAACGTGAAATGTGGATTAAATATAATCCAAGATTTAGAATGACTCGGGGTTAACATTATTCATTCAATTAAAATGATGAATACCTTTGAAATGCTTGCAAATACCTTAACTAGCATTTTTTCTGTAAAAGGGCTCGTACAGGGCAAGTGGATGCTGTGTAAGAAAGTGTGTCTCATGAAGGTCAGCTGATAATACAGCTGGAAGAATTTCTCCCTATGAGCTCTTATTATAAATCACTTTGCTGCAGCACCCAGACTATGGAGGGAAAATATAAATTACATTTTTCCCACAATAAAACCTGTAGAAGCCAGGTTTTGTTATACACTCTGTATTTTTTAATAGCCCATTTATGTGATAGGCCAGTTTGTTTATTGAAATCAAGCAGTGTGAAGTTGATAAAGGAGAGAGATGATCAAAATGAGCAGAGATATTGTCTTTATCAAAGCTGAGAGAAACACTTCCAAGGTCTAAGCAAAAGGGATGGAAATTTCCTCTGTTATGACCTTGAAGACACTTATCAGCTGGTGTGAGAAGAAAGCTTTCGCTCACAGAAAAGTCTGTTCTGCACATAGTGCACAAAGAAATTAACTTCTTCCCAGATGCACCTTGTCTTCCAACCAGACTGAACTCAACCTTGAGCACGCAGAGCCCAACCACCATCATCACTCAACTCCTGAGGCAATATACATATATCCACATGTATGGAATAAAAGATAGGGACAGAGAAGGAGAAGACAAACTCACAGAGAGCGTGAGATTTTATAACACACTATAAGGGGGGAAAAAACATGTTGAATAAGATTGTCATTTTTGTTTATTATGATGTGGATTCTTAGTACTTGTCACTTCTTGAAGATATAGTTGCATAAGGGAATTTTTTTAACAAGTTTTCTAGGAAAAAAAAGGGAATCACCATCGCATATAATATAGTAAAATGAGAATTTGGGAGGAAAAAATATAACTTTTATAAAGGTTTTCCAGATGTATAGGAAACTCCACTAAGACCAAAAAACTACAACCAATCTTTGTATAATAGAAAGTTTTAATTTCATGTTCATCACAGCCATCATGTCAAGATATTTAAAAATGAAGAATACCTTTGTTTAAACTTTCATTTAAGCTCACAGACACACTTGCACAGTCACTCTTTTGCAAACATACATCAAGCTGCAGTGTATAAGAAAAATTAAGATATTAATGTACAGCACAATTATCCTCAAATCTGTGCGTCTATAAATAAGGTCGAATGTTTGTCATGATTGAGCCATTTCACAGCCACACGCTGCGGTCCCTTTCCTGCCTCTTCTGTTCAGAGCTGACCTAATGGAAGCTAAAATACATAAACCTGATCGCCTTTATTGACAAACCTATGGACAACAGTTTATTACCATTTAAACATTATTCTTAGCTATTGTGACTTATAACAATAAAGGAAAAGTGAACTGGCCACACCCTCCAACAAATCACATACATCTGCTCATTCACAAATACATTAACAGTCAGTCTCTCAACAACAGCCACGTTTGAAGTCACTTCTACCTGGTCAGGGCTGTGATCCTGAAAAAACACAAAAAAACAAGTCAATCTAAATGAAAGGCCTAAATGACCTGATCCATTCCTTTTTTCCTTCATCTGGTCACATCCAACAATGAACACAAAACCAAACATTATAAAACATTGTCTTTATGACAGAATTGGGGAAGTCGTGGCCTAATGGTTAGAGAGTCGGACTCCCAATCGAAGGGTTGTGAGTTCGAGTCTCGGGCCGGCAGGAATTGTGGGTGGGGGGAGTGCATGTACAGTTCTCTCTCCACCTTCAATACCACGACTTAGGTGCCCTTGAGCAAGGCATCGAAGCCCCAACTGCTCCCCGGGCGCCGCAGCATAAATGGCTGCCCACTGCTCCGGGTGTGTGCTCACAGTGTGTGTGTGTGTGTGTTCACTGCTCTGTGTGTGTGCATTTCGGATGGGTTAAATGCAGAGCACAAATTCTGAGTATGGGTCACCATACTTGGCTGAATGTCACTTCACTTTCAGAATGATATGGAGTATTCGTTTTATATTTGTGATTATATATTAGCAAAAATCTTACTTCAATCAAAAGCTCATGCATACATATATTTAATATATAAATAACTCAAATGTGATGTCTATAAATTTCACCAGCTCTAAAAACAAAAGTGCAATTTTTGCATATACATGTATAAATTGTTATGACAATAAAATAAAATATATAAATGTGCTTTTTTTTTTTACTTAAATTTTTTTTGTGTGATTTCCATTAATCTCAGTATATTTAAACCAAAAAGAATAGGAATCACAAATATACACAGGTAATACATCTTAAATATTGAATATTTTATAAATATGGATCAGTCTCAGTGTCTTATATCCATTTCAAATCTTGAGCTTGTGTGTATTTCAGTGGACAAACTCACTGTAGCTTCTCCTGCAAGAGCTCGAGTCTCTGCCGGTCCACATATCGAGAGAACAGTGACACTAGGTTTGGGGGAGTGAACAGCGGTGTTGAGAGTGCAGAGGACGGGACCTTCAAAAGCTCCCGCGTCACAGAGAACACCAATTCAGTCCTGGAAACAGAAAGAATAGATTGGGAAGAAGAACACGAAAAAACGTTACGAGACACATGAATCGAATCATGATGAAATACTGCCACACATGAAAACCTGTGGAATACCTAGCATGCATGTAGTGGAAATGGGTAATAAAACACTGACAGATGCTCACCAGCGGTTATCATCCATGAGTTGACAGTTGGGATCGGAGCTCTGCATCCTCTCTCCTTCACTCAGAATCAGATAGAGCAACGTCACTCCAAACTGACAAACACAACAACACATGCTACTGAAATATCATTGTTTAGTCCAACAAAAAGACAGCATGTCAGTGCCATTATTAAAAAAATAAAAGATGTATACAATTTGACAGTGATACCTTATTTTGCAGCACAAGGGGTAGCTGTCCTTCCCTGCCCTGCAGCTCCTGGAGGAGATCGGTGAGGGAGGTACTCGACAAGGACTGGATTACTGCCGTCACTGGCTCTACCAACCAACACAGTACCTATGAGAGAGAGCATGCAAATGAGAAGACGGACTCCTTTTCCTAGTGCTAATCATAACCTATAGAACTTTCCACATCTTATTCTCTTCTCTGAGAGCACACAAAGATCTACTCATCTCTGATCGTACCTGGTCTTGTTTGTCTTTCTTGGCCAGGGCTGGAAGGTTCCTGGCTATTCCCATGACAACAGCAGCAGCGTGGGGCTGTGGCAGGAAGGGGAGGAGTCTGGAGATGAGGCGTTTCCCCTTTCGCACAGACATGATCATCAAGCACTGCTCATCGCTCACTCTGCAGAAGGAAGGAAAGTAGGTCATTACAATCACAAACCTTCAGTTGTTAATATCAGTGATTCCACACAGCTCTTGACTACAGCAAACCATGATGTTAAATATGCATGTTTATTAAAAAATATGATCATAAAACTATTTCTCAACTAGGTAGACATTGCTTCATGTTTTGCTTTTTGCTCATTCAAAAATAGCGGAGAAGTCTAAAGATCCAGGACTTCACTTTGATGTGGTTAATAAGTCTGGACACCCATCTGAGGGCCACTGTGATCAAACAGGCCTGTACTCGTGTGGCTCTTCCTGTCGCACTCACCGGTCGTCCCACTCTTTTTCTCGGAGGGAGTTGTAGAGCTGCACCGTGTGGGTTTTATGCTGTTCTAGCAGGACATCTCTTTGGTGCTCAGGGGTCTGCAAGAACGTCTTCTCAAAGTCTTGCACTTCTAATAATAGACTGTACATCTGCATCATAAAAAATACAGGTTATATTGTATTATTATTTGTTGTCCATTTAAACATTTCTCAGTCTTGCCATTTAAACATTCAAGTATTTTAAACCATTCAAGCACAAGAAGATGCAAAAGATAATTAGTTATGTTGGTAAGGCTAATAGTTAATCGTTGTGGTATCAAATGATTGAGAATTGTGACATTTCACTGGAATCTAAAATGTTTGTCATAACCCTTTTTATTAGAATATAAGGTTACATAGGGCAAAAACTATGAAAACAGCACAATTTGTTTACTTATTTGTGGCCAGTGAAAATTGACAAAAAAATGAATCAAACTGAACCACTTAACTGACTGGGCAAGCAGAAAACAATTCTTAGCATTGAGCCCTAAATTAGGACTAATAACAATAATAATAATAATAATAATAATGTGGTCTTTAAAAAAAATTAAAAAATGTTATATTAAAATCACCTGAATCAGAATAAAAATACCAAGGATTAAAAAAAAAAAAAAAAAAGAATCGTTTTTTTTCTCCACTCTTACCTTCTCCACAGTGTAAAGGATTTGCCGTCTTTTGTTCCACACTTGCTTTTCTCTTTTTTCCTGAAAAATTACAAAATAACATTTGTACAAGGAAACCCTACTATAATAGCATGCACCTTTTGGATAAACCCTTTATTCAAGAAGTAAATGCATTACTAGGGCCAGAGAGTTGAGTGTTTTTTTTGGGGGGGTTCAGTCATAAGTAACCAAAAAATGCTTATCATGAACAGCCTAATAAGTGGTTTTATGTAAAAGGGGTGAGGGGAAAGAGTGCGGACCTCATCATCAGTGCGAGTGGTCACCACAGCATCAATCATTTTCCTTGGATTGTTCACACTGGAGACAGTGAGTTTTCCTAATGAGCCGGCAAACTGCACTGTGACAAACACAATCACAGAGTATTACATCATTAGAACGGATCATGACCTGACAGAAATGCACTAAATAAAATATGAATTTTATTAAATAAATTAAATATGAATTTTGGACCCTGCTTACAGAGCAATAAGACACACATTTTTTAATAAAGGCCACTTTGCCATGTCTTTTTTTTTTTTTTTTACCTGGCCGATAGGTGTGCTCCAGTTTAGCCACCTGAGGAGTGATGAGTTTGGTGGTGTGCTCCTTCCTGGTGTCTCGGTCCCGCTCCTGACGCTTCTCCATCTTCTCATAATAATTCTGCAAAATAATTGATAAGCACTATAAACCAGCAATATCTCCACAACATTTTACAATGATGTTTCTCAAAAAAATAAAAGTCAGAAAATAACTAAACTTTAAAGGTTGTAGATAAACTTTGATTTCTCAAGCCTTGTCTGATTGTTTAAAACAGTTTAACAAGCATTGAAGAATTTAAGCAAAGGTTTTCATTTGAATTGATGCGTCAGTCTTGGGTAAATACAGGTAAAAGTGTGATTACCTGGTAATAGTAGTCATCCAGATATGGATCAGTGCTTTGCAGCTGCATCATTTGGATTCTTGCTACCCATTCCTTCTCTCTTTGTGTCATCAGATTGCTGTAAGGATCTCTATTTCTCCTGTCTCCAACACCTCTCCCGCCGACGTGATCACTGAGTGTATGAGAGACACAGAAACTTTTACATGAGGCCTTTCAAAGTGGTGCTTCATCCAGGGAGAGGACTGATGGTACCCACCCCAAGCCTCTGTTCTGCATCCTCTGGTTGAGCATCCTGCGGTGCTGTGGGTGGAGGTGGGTGGTGTTGTGACGGATGGGTACGTGTCCGAGAGGTGGCCCATGGGGACCCAACCTAGGGCCAGACTGCCCAAAGAATGGCCTGAAACCCCCGACACCTCCCTGTAATAATGTGGGAGCTGGACCACGTTGGAACTGGCCAACATGAAGAGCGTAACACAAGATAAAAAGAAAGTTTGCCATGTTTCTATGTTTTGAACATGGAAACTGTAGAATTACTCTTACTAAATGGTGTTTACAATTACGGTCTCATTAGCTCACCTGAGAGTTGAGAAGTTGGGCTCTCTGTATCTGAGACAGAACAGGACCAACACCAGCAGGGAATGGAGGATGGGTCAACTGTGAGCTCTGAGGGAATATATATCAAAATAGATATGAAACCACATGTCCCCTAAAGAGAGCCCTTAAATAGGCATCAAACTCTGGAAAAGAGTAAACAGCTTTGCAATGTATTACAGCACCACCATCAGGCTGTTGGAATTGAGTTACTCTGAAGTGATCTGGGACTTACAGCGATGCTCCGGAGGTTGTTGGGGGACAGACGTTCACCGAAGGGAGGTGGATAGCGCATTGGCATAGAGGCTCTCACATGAATGGCTGGAGGGTGATTATTCTGAAGAAATGAAACAAAAACATGCAGTCAGTGAACCACTTTAATTCACTGTAAATCATTGTATCATCCATAAATTTTAAATCCATACATATACAAATTCCTTGGGTAAATTAAGAAGAAAAAAGTACATGTTCTTGTACACTTTTAAACAATTTTAATGCATAATTTTTTTAGCTAACGGAACTGTTGTTTCATTAAAAAATTTATGGTTCCTCTGACTGATAAAAATAATTATTTAAAAATAAACTACCTATGATTTGAATACATTTTAAAATGCAATCAAGTCAAAACCATAATTATTATTATTATTTTTTAATAATTCCACATTTTTAAATGGTGATGTCATCTTACCTGCTGATTGTGGACATGACTCATGGGCTGTTTTGGAGGTGTTCCAATAGGTACAGCTCTTACAGGTGGACTTCCAATCACAGGTGAGCTGGAGCGAGGAGGTGGAACCCTTTCAGATAAATCTCGCCCTTCTTCTCTGCTCAGTGCTGGAGGCCGATTCGGAAGCCCAACCTCTTTGATAATGGACATAAGTGTTTTGTCCTGAGTAGTGAATGAAGACATTTAGAGGAACAGCACAGAAAGATAATCAAGCAAACTCAAGGAAGCTTTTTTAGTATATACATGTGCTTTACCTCTTTTTGAGTGAGTAGTCCAGAACTAACAGGACTGAAGCCCATACTGTTCTCCCAAATACTGTGAGAATTTATCTATGGGGAGGAAATATTGGTAATTTATAATGAATATTTAAATATCACAGTGACAAATTTGCATTGTTTTCTTTGACACATCATAAAATAAACCTAGGCATGCTGCTAATTTAACCTGAAGGCTCCTACATATGTTTAAATGCTATTTTATCCACCTGCATTTAAGGCAGACTAAACATAAAATCAATGTAAGAAAACACAATTGGAACCTGCAAGCTCTTGCATAAAGAAGATCTGTGAAGTTGCAAAGACTAAGGTCACAAATCCAAAGAGATATTCTTTATAAAAGTTTAAGACTCTGCCACACACCTAAAATGGCTCATTCAAACACGTATTTGAAAAATAATGTGTTTTTTAAACATTAAAATTACATTAAAAAAAACATTACAATTTATAATCTAGAGATGTTAATCTCTCAACTTGATTATTATATTTAAAATATTAAAACGAGAAATATTACTACTGTAATTTTAATTAAAAAAAAAAAAAAAAAAAATATTTCAAACAGGTATTTAAGAAAACGTTGAAAACACCAGATTATAAATTGCTCACGTAAAAGCACAAAGTACTGTGTTATACTATTAAATATATAGCAAATATACGGAATTAAAATAACAGTATTTGCAATGCAATAATTAGTGTATTGGCTTTATTTCAATTAATTGTGCAGCCCTTTTTTACACGTGGCAAACATGTAGCATATTGCCAAACCCTTAAAATAACTGTTAACTAAAGTTAACTGCTGCAATCCACACCTTGATGATGGCATTTTCATGCTCATAAACAGATTTGCAAACTAATTCATATCAATAACAGCTTTATTTTATGGTGATACCATCACACAAACCTGTGAAAGAGGAGCCGGCCCTCTATGCATGACACGCTGCTGTTGTTGGTAGTTCAGCAGCAGAGACGACTGTCCAGCTAATCCCGAGGGCTGAGGAGTCTGACCGGACAGCATCAGAGGACGTAGAGATCTGTCTGAGCTGGCGGCACCCACTCCAGCAATAGCAGGATCCGAGCCCAAGATGAGGTGAGTCAGTGACTCCGCAAGGTCACCACCCCGTTCATCTATGTTAGGGTAAAGCCGGGAGGAAGAGGAGGGTGGATGATGGGCCGACGAGTGGGCATCGCTGCCACCGAGAGGGAGATCAACAGAGGCGTCGTCACCTGCTCCATGCACCTCGTCTCGTACCAGCTCATCAAGCTCTGCGAGGCGGGCATGCTCCTCCTGCCAATCATCATCTAGAGAGGAAAAAAACACAAGGTGATGTTACAATCTGATATGCCAATTAGGGCTGTGTTCAAAATATTTATACGACAATGTATAGTCACAGAGATTTGACGATACGAAAATCGATACAGCCGGCCCTGTATCGATTTTGACACGTGCACAGCAGTGGACAGTGCTTCATTTGAATACAAGAATATGGTTTAAAATTTAGTAGAAAAGTGCAAGGTTTCTAAAAAATAATGAATAGAGCTTAATATATAGGCTACAACAAGGTTGAATCTGACCGCACAGGAACAAAACCGGGGTTGCCTTATATAAAAAGATGTTATCCCCAAAACATTGCACAATACCCATTAAATATCTGTTAAGTGTGTTACTTATCTTTGTCAACCTGGCAACCCTGTGCACGCTTGCTTTCTGCAAACACCTGTTAGCTTACAGTTCAGCGATCTCCACTTCAATATTCTTTTCTCAGAACATTGTAATTTATCGAGTGTTTATTTACACGAGAGAGAGAGAGAGAGAGAGAGAGAGAGAGAGAGAGAGAGAGAAAGAGAGGAGAGAGGCTGTGCACATAATAATTACCTCCGTTTTGTTGCATTTCTCTATTAAAAGTGAAGCTGTGGCTTTAATTCTTAAACAATGATGTTACCAGTCCTTGTTGAGAAAGATAATGTAGCTCTAGAGCAATTAAGCAATTTGTAGTTTATTAAAATATGCAGGGCAGTGTACGGGTTGGTACAAGTTTCGGCTGTTTTTTTTTTCGATTGTGGATTTAATGACGTAGACGAGAAGGGAACTCCTTATAGAGGAGAGTGAGACCGCGCACATCAACGTGCTTCAAAATCACCGACAGCGCTGCTTAGGATTTGTTCGAGAATGCCTCCAAATAAGTGCATTTTTGGTGTTCACCTTCCCAAAGAACCCAGTGTTACATGAACAGTGGATGCAGTTTTTCCGGGGCAGTAACGGAGTGTAGCAAGTTGCTCTGTGTTCTGGTCATTTGAAAGATAAATGTTTTATAAACAAGGCCCAAGTCGATGCTGGATTTGCACATTGTTTGCTATTAAAACATGGAGCCATCACTGTGATAAAAAAACCCATTCATGCAAGTACAATTGCATCAGATTTCTGTATTTTGTTGGAAATCAGCACATAAGTAAATATATGTTAATGGAAATTACACAAAACATCAGTATTATAGCTCCGCTTACGGCATGCCTCCAGGAGCTCGGAAAGAATCAGAAAGTTGTATTTTTCTTTTATAAATATGATAAAACTAAAGACTTTTGGGATATATGAAGGATGCAGTACTACTCTATAGGTACTCAAGATTAACATGAGATTAGGTGAAAATGTGTATGTTAGGTACCCTTTAAACATATGCAATTACCTATATTGTACTGTGGTACGGTTATGGAGGCCCCTCATATTGTAGAGGTCAACTGCTTATAGTTAGCACTGGCCCTTAAGTATGCAGTGTTTCATTAACAGCTGATTTACTAAATTCTACTGGGGTAAAATTCAGTGCAGTCCTTAATTATTAAAAATGTAACCTTTAGACAAAATACATGCCTAATGTTTGCATATGTTTTCTATCATATCTGATACACCAAGCTTTTATGGCTCATATACTACGACACAGTGAGAGTATAGAGCTCAAAAAGGCCCAAAGTGAGCAAAAATATGCAATTTGGCGCAGTTGCTGATACTTATACCAAAAAGTAACAAAGTTTTGATCAGTGAGATCTTACATAGATAAAATGCAAATAAATAACAGTATTCATACTATTTTTCCCAGTGATATGTCTTAGTAAAATGATTTTTAAGTACTTAGTTTTGTGAAGTTTTTATTATCGAAGGCAAAACATAAAATGCAATGCATGAAAACTTTCCTTAATAAACCTTACATTTTAACATGATTTTTCTAAAAAAAAAAAAAAAAAAAAAAAACAACAACATGAAGGTGGATGTTTTTAAAATTACACTAAAATGCCTTTAACTTGCTAAACAAAAAAAGCACAAACTATCAATCAGTGATCTAAAGGCTAAGATTGAGTACAAAGAGTTATTTTCAATGGTTTTGATCATATTGGTAATTTAGAGGCATTAGAAGTCTATGTCTCAAATATGATACAGTAAGCTTTGTAGAGTAAATTCATAATTCCAGGATTGTCGGAAAACTTACCGATTGCACCCGCACCGAAAGTGTCATCATTGAACTGGTCAATTTCATCTTCTTCCTCTACCAACCCTTCCTCCTCCTCCAGGGTGCAGTCATCGTCAAAAGACTGTAAAACAACACAGAAGCCAAACTAAATATATACATTTAATGTAATAAAAAAGAGGGCTCAATGGAGGTGGAAAACATAGACATCTGGTCTTAAGGAAAGATGCTGCTGCAGCCACATACTGTGCTTCTGTTATCAAAGACTAACATGGTTAGTGTTAATCATCCAGGTCCTTCATCAACTAAAAATAATGAATAACTTCTTAGAAACTGTTACCAATACTAAGGAAACAAACTGCAGTAACATCTAATGTTCTAGAAAACTGCAAAAAAAAAAAAAAAAACATGAATATAAAAAAAAAACATCTATGCTCCGAAAACATCATTCTTAGAGTGACGAGATAAATTAAAACTGCTTGGAAACTGAAAGTGATCGCAGTGCGTTAACGTTGAATTGCCCGGTTAAGTTAGTTGACGTAACGTTACTAGCACGGCCTCGCTAACATGCTAACAAGTCCAAATGTTTAATATCACACATCTGGGCCACACTCAAAGCAAAACAGCGGCAATTTGCTATGAACAGTTGGCTATTATAAATTTCACGAAGCTTGTACGTCTTGTTCAATATCAGGACCAGAAGGAACTGACGGTTAGGCCTCACAAACCATTTTAGCTCGCTGTAGGTAACGTTAGGGTCGAAAAACAAAGCGACAATTATCCATCAAAATCTGAGTACAAATCTTCTAAATAACACTTTTCTCATTACTTTTCTTTAAAAAGAGCAATTCTGACGTGTACTATGTAAAAAAGAAACCATTTACCTGAAAATGGAACATGTGTCTGTGTTAAAAAAGGATCTCGATCGTTTGTTTCTGCTGCGCGAGACGCCGCGCGCGCTCAACACACCGTCAGATTCCGCGCGCGCGCGCTCAAACATCACAGAAGTGAATAATATTGCCGTTTATGTGTCATGAAAGATCCAGCTTTCTGTTCGTGTATTTTGGAATCCTGTTAAAAATATATATATTAAAAAAATTTGATGCACTAAATCGCTTACAAATTATGGCAGGAAAGGAATTCCATTGGGTTTCTTGATTAGAAAATATAACACAGCTATCACGGTGTCCGAATAAAATTAAGAAATGAAAAGCATAATGGTATTATCAAACTTACATCAAAATATGAATACTATGGTATATGAATGAGGTTATTATTTAATACCATGGTAAATAGGAGATCAGGGAAAGTTGTCACAAACTTTATTTTAGCAACTAAAAGACAAATATTATAAACAATATAATTATAAGATGATTAGTACACTATATGAAATATATTAAATTAACTAAAATGTTTTACAAGCTAGTTAATTTTGAGAGTTTTTTTTAAAGAATTCAAATACATACCAACAGCTTTAAGAAAATAAAACAACAATACAATTAATGTAAATAAAATAATAAATCTTTGAAAATGTATGAATGTAACATTTTGTAAGATACAGTAATAAACGCGTCCTTTTTGGGGGTCTTTTGGGTCTTTTTTATTAATGCTCATACAAATATCAACAAATAAAAATGATAGACAATGACAACAAAAGAAAAGAAAAAGGGGGTGTTTAATACATTACAAACTGAAAAACAAAAAAAAACAAATGGAGAGACAGGGGTTCAAGGATGACCAAACAGTATACAGCAATTAAAAATAAGAACTTCCCTCAAAAACAAAAACTTCCCTCAAAACATAAAATAATTATCAGATAGAAATTATACCAAAACAGCGCAGATTGGTTTGCATTTCCCTTTTTACTGTACGTATGACGTCACACACGGCTGAAATCTCGCGATAGTCTGTGTCCAGGCCCGTTTTGCGGGAACAGTGTCAACAGAAAAGCCGGGGGCCGTGAATGACGCGTGGTGTGCTTGCTCTATTTGGGCAATATTTTGTAATTCCCCAATCAAACCTATATACTTTTTCGGCTTTTCGTACGTATTTTAAACGGAATTACTCGTATCCATAACGAAATAACGGAATTAGCCAGCCCATCATGTCCCAAACAGAAAGCAGCGTGGAACAGCAGCAGCCGCGGGAAGAGCCGAGCCAACTCCACTCGGCTGCTCCGGCAGAGGTGAGCCCTTCTTTATCATCATATCCCACTAATAATTACATTCCAGCTCATCTGGGACTTTAAAACACGGACTGATGGTGATGGAAACAAAGCGCCGATAAACCATCCGAGCGCGTCTCTGAAAAAGTTTTTGTTAGCATGTACGTTAACGTTATTGTTCCGGCTCAGATGAATAACGTTAGGTGATGAGCAGATCAGCGTCCATTATCACACTCACAACAACATTTTGATCACTTTTTTACACTGGTAAATTGGCAGATTTAGGGAAGGGGTTAGAGAGATGGCCAATTTGATATGTTTTTGTCGTCTGAATAAACTTAATATGACAATCAATGGTGTTGATATTTTGTTACTTTAAGAACGGTAACGTTACTTTAAATTAACCACGTTTCACTACATTTTGACCAGACAGGGATCTTTGTCTTGAACTCCAGTTAAACATTTGGACTCTTCTTATTGTGCATGTAATACAAATTAAAAGTTCCGCAGTGTGGGTTTTCATTTATGTGACGTTCCTATGGCGCGAGTCTGAAGTTGAACCCGCCGCCACCACAAAAGTGTCCTTAATGCTTCACGTTACTTGGTTGACGTTTAGACGTATTTTTAAATATGTGTGCTGCTTTTAGTAACTGCGTTCTTAAACTGTACTAATATTTGTTTTAAAGTGAAGTTCTGATCGAACGCTGATGTCATTTGCATGCTAGTCTAATTGTTAAAATTGACAAATAGCAAATGTAGGCATTTAAATGTATTTTTAGTTGAGGAAACAGACTTAAAAAGTCGATGACGTAATCGAGCCCTCGTGGGCGTATGCAAAGTATTGTCCAATCAAATGCTGCTTGAGTGAAAATATTCCTTTCGTTTAAAGTTTGCGTGCAATTAAACTTGAACCTATTTTCTAAACCTGTTATAGATCTTACTGTGGATGAACCAGCCATGTTTAATTTTTTTTAGTTTGACCACATTTTTTCTCAATCGAAATGCCATAACTTGATTAGGTGTGCATCACAATACAGAAGAAATGATCTGTCACTACTTAAGTTTTTTACAAACTTCCAGTTTCATAGGAAATATCAAAACAACACAAGAAACAGTCCATCAGTCTTGCCTTTTTTGTGTATATATAATTTTTGTCTTTCTGCAGTTCAAGCTTAAATTACATTATTGTTTGTATTCAAGGATGATGGCTCAGAAAATGGTCACGATGAAGCTTCAGATACCGCAATGGATAGTGAAGCGCAGTCGTCATCACCTCCCTCGGCGAAGGAAAAGGACCAGCCGGGTGGATATGAAGAAAAAGTGGTAATGTGTTAGCCTTCCATAATAATCAAAATTACTTGAGTTATAAATATTACAGTTTGCAAGAATGTTGACCCATAATTAGACTTTGACTTCTACTGCTTTGTTTCAACAGAAAACAGATCGGACCAACAGATTCGAGTACCTCCTAAAGCAGACCGAATTGTTTGCTCATTTCATCCAACCAGCTGCCCAGAAGACCCCAACTTCTCCTCTGAAGATGAAGCCTGGCCGCCCTCGCATTAAGAAAGACGAGAAGCAGAACCTGCTCTCTGCTGGAGAGTGAGTTTGACCACACTATTCTAGCAGAATTGTTTTCAAAACTATTTTTCCCATTTGTTTTCTGCATAAAAATTGTACTGACGGTGAAACCACTGATTAACAAATGTATGTTAATAAAAAATCAGTGGGAATTTTACTACAGAAAACACTTTTGTTCTGCTCTATCGATTTTAACGGCATGTAGCCATGGCATAGCCATACTAGAGCTGCATGCTTAATCAAAATAAAAGTAAACTCACGATATGGCTTAGTCAAGTCACCTTAATTTCTATAATCCTTCATACAATACAGATTGTTTTAAAGCAGCTCTGTTAGGATGTTTTTTTTGGTATTATATAATATATTTTTATTTAGTGACTATTATTAAACTTTTAAATTTTTGGCCAAATTGTGCATCTCTCCAAACAAGCAGAGCAAAACTTTAAAAGCACTTTAAATCAGAATTTCAATTACCGTTTTTCCCCCATCAGTCATAAATATTGCATTTATTATTGGTTCATTCATAACTCCAGTAGTGTCTGCTCCTTGTGTTAGTGATGTGTCTATCAGATAATCACTCCCTGCTGATTCGCTGTGCCTTGTTTTGAAGTAACCGCCACCGTCGGACTGAGCAGGAGGAGGATGAAGAGCTCCTGAGTGAGAGCAGCAAGGCCACCAGCGTTTGCACACGTTTTGACGATTCGCCTTCCTGTGAGTTAAACGCGCATTAAAACACTTAATCTCTGTAATAAACACCTATAACAGTGTTTTTATTTGAAATCAGGTCAATGGCCTCTTGGTATTTCAATGAAAGCTTATTGTTGCCAATGAACATTTATTAACAGATGTGAAAAATGGCAAACTGAGAGACTACCAAGTGCGTGGACTGAACTGGCTCATTTCCCTCTATGAGAACGGAATCAACGGGATCCTTGCTGATGAAATGGTATGACTCCCCTCACCATTTCCTTGTCCTTTTATTAGTAAACAACATAGAAATATCATTGTTTTGAAGGATATAATTGTTGATTCCGAGCCTGTAAAAGTTATGGAAACTCCTATAATTAAAAACCAGATTCTGGCTGTTGAAATATTTTAGACTTGTGTCCATAACAAAGATCTCAAACTTGTTGTCTTCTCTTGTCCCATCAGGGTCTTGGCAAGACTCTACAGACCATCTCTTTGCTGGGCTACATGAAGCATTATAGAAACATTCCTGGACCACACATGGTTCTGGTGCCTAAATCCACACTGTATAACTGGATGAACGAGTTCAAGCGTTGGGTTCCCTCTCTGCGTGCTGTCTGCCTCATCGGTGACAGAAATGAAAGAGTAAGAAGGGCTTTCCATTGATCTTATTGTGAATTAGTGCTTGAACACTTATGAATTTATCCCCATCTAATAACTTGCTTCTGGTTGCAGACGGCTTTTATCCGTGACACACTGCTGCCAGGAGAGTGGGATGTGTGCGTCACCTCCTATGAGATGCTCATTATCGAGAGGGCCGTCTTCAAAAAGTTCAACTGGAGATACCTGGTCATTGACGAGGCTCACCGCATCAAGAACGAGAAATCAAAGGTTTGCAGTTTCATCTGTCTTCCACAAACAGTCGCTGGTTTCCTCTAGTCTAAATGTAACTAGTAAAGTTTGTTCTCTCAGCTTTCAGAGATCGTGCGAGAGTTCAAGACCACAAATCGATTGCTGCTGACTGGAACCCCTCTACAGAATAACCTCCATGAGCTTTGGGCGTTGCTGAACTTCCTGCTGCCTGACGTCTTTAACTCCTCAGAGGTGCCACTTCTTTCTTGCATATTGCCGCAAGAACACTGGCACATGCACATGTTGTCATGGGCATAAGAGCCGATTAACTTTCTTTTGAAATCCCCTTTTTGCTGCTGAACCGGTTATGAATGCCTTCTGCCTTTCCATTTTGTGCAGGATTTTGATTCCTGGTTTGACACCAATAACTGTCTGGGAGACACAAAACTGGTGGAACGTTTACATACTGTGAGTTGATTTTCCTTCGGCTCCAATCTAGACATTTATAGCACGAATCAGTGGGTGAATCTCATGAAAATATGTTTGTTAAAATTAAATAATGAAATGTTACAGGTACTCCGTCCATTCCTGCTGAGACGTATCAAAGCTGATGTGGAGAAGTCTCTCCTCCCCAAAAAGGAAACCAAGATGTATATTGGCCTTAGCAAGATGCAGCGAGAATGGTAAATATTAATGTATATCTCTGTTGTGCATTTTATTTTAATTTTTTAGATGTATACATCAAAGTATCAGAATCAACAGACAAATAAGGAGCTGTTATTATTTCCCTTTAGGTACACCAAGATTTTGATGAAAGACATTGACATTCTGAACTCTGCTGGGAAGATGGACAAAATGCGTCTGTTGAATGTGCTGATGCAGCTCAGGAAATGCTGCAACCACCCTTACTTGTTCGACGGAGCAGAGCCTGGCCCGCCCTACACCACCGACCTCCACCTGGTGGTCAACAGCGGAAAGATGGCAGTACTGGACAAGCTGTTGCCCAAGCTGAAAGAGCAAGGTGACCACTTAACTGCAAGATGTACTTCACTGGGGAAAATGTTAAATTGTCTTGACATGTTGCTTTTAACATGCCTCTCTCTTCATTCGTGCAGGTTCCCGTGTGCTGATCTTCAGTCAGATGACCAGGATGCTGGACATTCTGGAGGATTACTGTATGTGGCGTAACTATTGTTACTGTCGTCTGGATGGACAGACTCCTCATGAGGAGCGACAGGTATGATGATGAATTTGCATGATATGCTCCCTATAGTGTGTTTGCATGCATAAGTGTTTTAAAAACAAGACTTTCTTGTTGCACAGCACAAGTTACAGACAGCCATAAATATAAACCTGCCTTCCGTCATGACTGAACCGTTCGGTAATAACTAAACACGAATGAGATTGATTGATAAAGTCTTTAACATTCTCCTCAGATCTCCATCAATGCCTTCAACGAGCCCAACAGCTCGAAGTTCCTGTTCATGTTGAGCACCAGAGCAGGAGGTCTTGGTATCAATCTGGCCACTGCTGATGTCGTCATCATCTACGACTCGGACTGGAATCCTCAAGTGGATCTTCAGGCGATGGTCACTATGCACACTGACCTTTTTTCTCTAGTCTATTCTAGGTTTTCTTTATTTTTTACACTTGTGTAGCTTTTCTCCCTTTGCCAGAATTGATTAAAAAGTCCTTCTCTCCAAAGCAGCATCAGATGTTCTCTGGAATTGAGTGGTATTTCATGTTCACTGGATTTTCTTTGTGTAGGATCGTGCCCACAGGATTGGTCAAAAGAAGCAGGTGCGCGTCTTCCGTTTTATCACGGACAATACAGTGGAGGAAAGAATTGTGGAACGTGCAGAAATGAAGCTCCGCTTAGACTCCATTGTCATTCAACAAGGTAAGACGTGAAACAAACAGGAATCTACTTCCAAGTAATATAAAAAAAAAAAAAAATTTATAATTCATATATATATATATTATCTGTCTCTGTCTGTCTCTCTATTAATTGTAAAATAATTGTAAACATGTACAATTCTCAATTACAATTCATGTGATTGTATGTGTATGATTATTTGATAATTATTAGTTGCTATATAATATTTTATTACATTTAGTCACTCCTTTTTTCTAATTAATTTTCAAATTTTTCAAATTGACGTGACTGTATTATTATAGTTAATACCGTTTCCTCCCAACAGGCAGGCTGGTCGATCCAAACACAAGCAAACTGGGCAAAGACGAGATGCTGTCCATCATTCGTCATGGTGCCACTCATGTGTTCGCCTCCAAGGAGAGCGAGATCACCGATGAAGACATTGATGCCATCTTGGAGAGAGGAGAGAAGAAGGTAGGACCTGATCTAGAGAAATTACTTCACAAAGCTGAACTAAAATGTAAAAGCAACCAGTTTGTTTCAGCTCATTTACAGAAATGTTCTTTCTAACATTTCTAATGGTTGTTTTAGACCATGGAGATGAAGGAAAAGTTGGCTAATCTTGGCGAAAGCTCGCTGAGGAACTTCACCATGGACACAGAGAACAGCGTGTACAACTTTGAGGGTGAAGACTACAGAGAAAAGAAAAAGGTAATGCATTACAAATCGCAACAAGTACTTGTCATTATAGTTTGTGGTTGAAAATGACAGACCGACCTGAACTCACCTCCTCCTCAGGTCATCACTAACTGGATTGAGCCACCCAAGAGAGAGCGCAAGGCCAACTACGCTGTAGATGCTTACTTCAGAGAGGCCCTGCGTGTCAGCGAGCCCAAAGCACCAAAGGTATTATTAGCCCTAATGCTGTTGAGCGTAATCAGCGTTTGAATTGGAAACCCTAGAGCAGTCTTAATGGCCTTTCTCCTGTTCCCTCAGGCTCCCCGTCCTCCCAAACAGCCCAATGTTCAAGACTTCCAGTTCTTTCCCCCTCGGCTCTTTGAGCTGCTGGAAAAAGAGATCCTGTATTACAGGAAGACTATCGGCTACAAGGTGTGTCTATATTTTGAGCTTCAGGTTGGCGTCAACAAAATTGACACTTTGTTCAAAACTCTTCCGAAGCAATGATTCCTACTAAAGTTCATAATGCGTGATGTCACTGCGCTAACAGGTGCCAAGAAACCCCGATCTGCCCAACTCAGCCCAAATGCAGAAAGAGGAACAGGCCAAGATCGATGAAGCTGAACCACTTAATGAGGAAGAACTGGAGGAGAAGGAGAACCTCCTGTCACAGGTAAATCCCACACTCCAGCCCACTGGTACTTCCTTATCTTCTCATGTTTACAGGACACCTTTAAGTATAATTGATCTCCGTGTGATAACATTAAACTCTCTGAATTGTGCTGTCCACTGTTTCCACCTTCTAGAATCCATGAGGTGATGTTTGTGTAGCAGCTCATGTCAGTATGTCTTCTGTACTCAGGGCTTTACTATCTGGACCAAACGTGACTTCAATCAGTTCATCAAGGCCAATGAGAAGTGGGGAAGAGACGATATCGAGAACATCGCCCGTGAGGTCGAGGGCAAAACGCCGGAGGAGGTCATGGAATATTCTGGTATGTCGATGTGCCATCCACCAGCGCACAGCTCAACAGTAGACAGCAAGTGTATGATTAAGATGTGTTTGATTCTTGTGTGCAGCTGTGTTCTGGGAGCGCTGCAATGAGCTGCAGGACATTGAGAAGATCATGGCTCAGATCGAGAGAGGAGAGGCCCGAATCCAGAGGAGGATCAGCATCAAGAAAGCACTGGACTCTAAAGTGAGTCACTCTTCTGTTTCTCAATGCAGGGCTTAAAGTTCTCCGGCACCGTGCCGGATTTCTGGCATGCAGCATTTAATCCTACATGAAAAATAATAATAACTTTTGAGTCCATGCGTTCGCCTACCAATGGTATGACATTAACTAACAGTAACTAACATTAGTAGCCAGTCAGAATGTTTTGCTTTTATAAACACGAGACGCGTGTAATAGTATTCAATTGCAGAGCCTATGAATGGAGAAGCACGGCAAAAAGCTGTGAGGCCAAATGGTCAAATATATCCATCTAGCGCGTATTTACATAGAAAAGCTAATTATAAAGCAGCGAAGCTTTGTAAACAGCTCAGAGTAATCATGGCATCTCCATAAGAATGATATGATTGCCAAAACACATTTACGGGGATTTCTGAAAAGTTCCTGTTCACACGTGATCTATTAATGGTAACTTTACCAGTAATTCACCAGTAAAGACTGTATGTGTGAAAGGGGCTAAACTCTTCCTCTGTATACGCTGTGAATTTTAATCTGGAAAAAACGTGTGCATTATCTCACTAGATTTGAAACGTAAATCATTTATAAACCTTTGCCAACACAGCATTGTATTGTATTGTACATCGCGATTTCAAAATAAATGTTTCTGCACGTGGCCAAATATTTAAATTGAATGGATTTAAACACTGTTTAATCAATCTGTTAAGTGAAACGTCACCAGGCCGTTGGCGCCCTCTGCAGGTATTTGTTTTAATACATAATGTACTTAAGTTATGTTCATGTTTTAGGCATATTACAGTGTTGTTCAATACAATCTTGTAATTTCTTGGTTTTGATGTTTTATTTGAGCCATTTATTATTGCCTCATTGTTAGTTTATATATAAATAGTCATACTAAAGCCTGGTTTTCACAAAATAAAAAAAAGGATTACTAAGTTGTCAAAATAATCAATAGATAAATTGATTACCAAAATAATTAGTTACAGCCCTAGATTAGCTAAAATATTTCTAAATACAACTGCATTGTTTTATTTTTTGTAATAAAAAGAAGAAACATTTTATTGAAAACTTCTTAAAAACAGTATTAAAATATTGTCACATTCTAGTGAACCAAGTATCTGTACTTTGTCTCATCTCATTACCTAAGTGTATTGTCACACCCCTAGTGTCGATAAGTGATGATTAGCTCATAATTTTCCAAGTGTATGATACAGCTTTCATTCTGCAGGTCAATCATATATTCATAAAAAAGAAAATCAGTTTGAATAAAGAAAGCAATAACTTTGCCATAGTATCCTTTCAAATGTTAAAGTTGTCACAGTCATTGCATGTTTTGCATGTGCTGCCCCGTCCCCGGAAAAAAGTTCAGGCTTGGGATTTTTTTTTGCCTTAACCCCTGTCACTTGAAATAAACATCCGACAAAATTACTAAAACTCAACTAAGATTGAAATGAAAACAAAATTTAATTAAATGCAAAATATTACAGACTATAATAGTATATCAATGATACTAAACCAACACTGATTTAGAGGGTTGACGTTTAGTTTTTCTCTCTCCAGATTGGCCGTTATAAGGCACCGTTCCATCAGCTCAGGATCTCATACGGCACCAACAAAGGGAAGAACTACACTGAGGAGGAGGATCGATTTCTCATCTGCATGCTGCACAAACTGGGTTTTGACAAGGAGAGCGTTTACGATGAGCTGCGCCAGTGCATACGCAACTCGCCCCAGTTCCGCTTCGACTGGTTCCTCAAGTCCCGCACGGCCATGGTGAGCTTTATGTGGATTGTAAAGTCACGAGCAATATTCCTGTATCCAAAATATCTTAATACTGTTATGTAACCACAGGAGCTTCAGAGGAGATGTAACACACTGATCACGCTCATCGAACGTGAGAACATGGAGCTGGAAGAGCGAGAGAAAGCAGAGAAGAAGAAGAGGGGCCCTCGCACATCTTCGGTGAGCTTGTGCCTGTCGTATTCTTCATCACAGAAATTCCGGGGGACATTGAAGAGTGAGCTCAGAAGCTGTAGAGCAGTTTTTTAATGACTTATCCCTCTTTTCCCATAGGCCCAGAAACGCAAGCAGGACGGGAGCTCAGAGGCACGTGGCCGCAAGAAGAAGCTCAAATTGTGATGGGCGTCACCCTTTACTTGGCGAGGGTTAGTACAGCGATTGTTGCATTAGTTGTAACGGGTCCCACTCATGTACTGTATGGATTTGCAGCACTGAACCTCACATCCAAGTAGCTTGACCTTTTTAACAAAGGTGTAGAGTTGTAAATTAGATATCTCTCTTTTAGTTTTATAATGTGCTACGGCTGTGCTGTCAGTTGTGTTTTGTATTTATGCCTACTTTTGTTTTTGTACCACATTCCATTTGCTTGTATGAATTTGATTTGCCGTCTTTCCCTCATTATTAGCATCCTCAGTATTGTCTCTGTACCCTCAGTTGAAAAGTCAATTGGAACGTGACAAATAAATATTGTTTTTATAAATACTGCTCAGTATGATTCTTTCACATGAATGTAATATCTGCAGCTTGTATGTTAATGTAGTATTTGTGTACATTTTCAGCAACTACACAGAGAGCTTTAGTGTTAATGGAGGAAATAATGTTTTGTAAATGCTCAAGGAAAAGAAAAAACTCTTTTGCGGTCTTTGTGATTCTTGATGTGCCTCATGCTCAATATCCTTTCTATAATATGCTTCTGTTCTGTATGTTACTCCATCTCCTTGTACTTTCTGTCTCATTCATGTGATTTGTCCTCACCTTTGCAGGTTCAAGTCAAACCTCCTCATCAATCACTTCGTCTGAAGTGAATATTCCAAACGCATTGTAGTTTTAAAAACATCAACGTTAACTAGTTTACCACATATTGAGATGATGTGATATGATGCAATAATCACATCAATACATTTCTAATTATATATTTAAAATTATTAAAAGGTGTAATGTAATTCACAAAGAACAGGAAACCTTTAATTAGTGTAAACAACTGTTATGTCTGCTAAAACAGGCTATGTGCAAAACCAATATTACATAAATATAATCAACTACACAAATAATAATTCAAAAAATGGCAATAGATTAAAAAAAAATTAAGATAGGCCAACATTGCTTACTTCTATTAAATACATATTGGTAAAAATGTTATACACAAACAATTTATTGTACTTTTTATGCATGTTATTTAAAGGGAACACATTAAGCAGTGTTATTTGTTATTGATTTAATATAAAGCACTTTAAAAAATAAAGTAATTTGCATTGTGCATTACATTACTCCCTTCTGAATTTAACTGATACTCTTATTTATGCTGCATATTTTCTGTACATGTTTTTTTTCTCTATGAAAATTGAATAATTCCTCTCTATAAAGTACAAATTAGTCATTTCATTGACATTTACCATAATCAGAATCAGCACCAGTCACAATAAAGTGATTATCAGAGCTTTAGAAGAAGAAGCATATTAATCTTTCTTTTGCAGGACAGTTATGACGGATTGAACCCAGGCAACAACATTGTGTGGATGTCACATCATTGCAGTTAATATGAATATAGAATAGCTCACTGTAATGCAGACACTTAATCACTGTCATTAAAGCACAGCAGCTCCCTGCTTCATCAGTCATTTCATGCGCTTATTCACAGTAAGAGGCTGTAGTGGTGCTAGTTTAAATCACGTAAAACATACCAACAAAAAACTGAATATATTTCTCCAACTTTTCCCCAAAGAAAGTAATAAACTTGGTGTATCGCGAGCCGAGTCGAGCCTTGCCTTTGCGTTTGTGTCTTGCTTATCTGTTAATGATATACATTGTGCATGTGCAGCAGTTTTACAAGCTCCCATAATTTTTTCTAACATTATTGTTACGCAAATCTGAGCGATTTGGCAAGAGAAACCGCGCATGCGCAGTGAGTTCATGCGCTACTGATTTCTGAGGTGATTTTGAATGCCGAAAAGAAAGCGATTAAACCCTAGATGTTATACAAACTTGTTGTGAAATTAAATGTACTTCGACCTAATCGAAGATGTTTTAGTTTAAATGACGCGTTTCTAAAAAGCAAAACTATACAATAACTACACACATCACCTTATAAAACACTATATAAGTGTAATTATATTTGTTCACTACAATGTTTTTAATTTCCATGTCGATATTTTTCAGATTTTGTTATTGAATCCTACGTAGGCTACATTTAATTTAATAATTCAATTTAAACATATCGATGGTTCATTCATGGTATATTAAAATTTAGGTTCAATCAAATGCTGTAATAAACCTGCCTCTGACTTGCAAATGTGATGTAACTACAGCCTATTGGTAATTATTATTCTTCAAAGCTGCCATCGCATAAAATGTTATATCCATTGTCTTAAAGTATCTATTATTAATATAATAAGACACCTGATGTAATCTGTTTTTGTCAGGTGCCAGCAGTAGTGTAAATGCACCCATGTGGATTATTTATTTATTTAATTATTTATATTTTATTCATTTTTTGCATATGTTTAACATGCTATATATTATTTGTTTATTTACTTATTAATGCAGTGTGTGTGTGTGTGTGTGTGTGTGTGTGTGTGTGTGTGTGTGTGTGTGTGTGTGTGTGTGTGTGTGTGTTGTGTCAAATCTGTATTCAATTCTGATTTATGAAATGTGTGTGATGCACAAGGTGGCGCTGTTGCTCTGTTTCTCTGGAAAGACTGCAGCAGTGTGGAATGGCTTATCTACTGAAGATGGCCTGCTCCCAAGTAAGAGCATTGTTACATTAAGCAGAAATGATAACCTCATAAACTTCTCCACCCATGAATAATCTTGTAGCAAAAACTAATCTTTTAGGAGTAATAGGGTTTTTATTGTGTTTGTTTGCTTTATCAATACAAACGTCTGCGTACTCTTGGCAATAAAAAACTCTTTTTAAGTAACAATTAAAATACCCTAACATGATTGATTTTACATTAGATGCTTCAGCTCTTAAAATAAGCAGAATAGTTTCCCTACACCCTTTCTAGTCCCGTATGGCTTTATTCTTTTGAGGTTTTTAAAGTTGAGGTTTGCATCGCTTTTGTTTCCACCCAATCCTGCAGTATGTTGCAGCCAGAAGCAGTTTAAAGTGGTAATTTCGGTAAATAAATATGTAAAAATGTCTGTTTTTATATTATCATATCATATGTCTAAGGTTATCTATCAAGCTCTGTTAATCACACAAATTGCAAGTGCAATGAAATGATTGGACCGTTGAGATGAATAAGCCCGTGGGACGTCATTGTCCCTCACTGTATTGGAGGTGAATGGCTGAATAAAGCCAGCAGCAGCTCTTCAGTCGCTCCTCATTGAGGATGTGAACGAGGTTAAAGATGCTGCACAGAACTCATGGTGAATAGGAAAAAAGAGGACGTATTGAACAAACACACCCCTGCAATGTATCACTGACCATTGGTCTGCTTCTCTCAGTGTAATAACTGAGGCTGGAGAAGAAACCAGCGGGATTCACAATTTGGGAAAAGACACCAGTGGTAATAACAAAAAATGTGTTCTGCTGTCTTTTATATTGTTGGGATATCTGAGTGCAAGACTGATGCCAGGAACTTCAAGGACAAATGTATTTTTAAAATGCCTTACTATCACACCAGCAGAAGCGTCCATTTGCTCTCCGTTTTTGATTTCTAGGTGGACGAGCTTTGGACAAGCATGGAAAATTAAGTTGGTCTTCTTAGCAAAGGGCATTAGTTTTCTTTTTCAGAATTATTTTTTGCCGTCTTCATTCTACTGGGCTTCAGTAATGGGGTCAGGGGGTGAAATCAAGCCATTTTTAGTGAACGCTGTTAATGTCAATTATGTTTTTTTTTTAAACTCTCTCCTGCAACAACTCTCTCCCTCATTTTACAGTCTTTTCCCTCATTCTTCTAGTCCTGGCTGAGACATTTCTTCCTTTTCTCTTTGCTGTCTTGTTTACAGTCACCAGTGCTTGTGAATAATGCACCGTCTCCGTTGCGTGCATCCCTTCAAAAGCTTATTTGCCAACGGCGTCCTTGAATCTTTTGTGGAGCATTTGGTCCATTTAGTTGTGCCTTTTAAAAACAAACTGCAAAAAGCCTTTCTACTCCCCTGTTGGAGCCTCTGGCATCCTCTCTGGCCACTTTCTATTTGAACTCCCAGTCTGGCTGGAGGCGAGGAGCTGAAGCCCTGAGGTGTTCAGACGATCCTCTGATGTCGGCTTTGCTGTTGCAGGTTGAACCCGTTGAGCTCTAATGGCAGCAGTTTTGGGCTGAGCTTTTGGCATTTGCCAACTGATCATGTTTGATCTAACATCTCTGCCTTCAGATGATGTGATTTTGATGTTAAGTTATCATTTTAGTGCATGTAACCACTTTACAAAGCAAGAAAAAATCTGTATGTGCACACACGAGCAAAAAAAACAAAAAATTATTTGAATGTATTCATTTAATATCAATGTATGTAATATGAATAGCTCATACAAATTATTTTTTAATATGAATATTTTTATTTCATATGGCTATATATATGATTTACTTAATATACATATATTTAATATGAATTTATGGTATACGAATATTTATTTCACACAATTTTATGTGTTTAATAAGACTGTACTGTATTTGTTTCATACAATATATTTTGAATATTTAATACAAATGTATTTTGTTTAACATTCAACTATTTAGCATGCAGTGCAGCTTTTTTGGAAGAGAAAGTGTTCTCTTTTAAACTCTAGATTTGCTTAAAGTACATATTGAAATTTTGGGCATATGCTAGCATATAGATGTCTTTAACTTTATTTTGAATCTTTTAATAAACCAACCAAATCTGCTGTACTTCCATTTATTTAATTAATTATTTAATTATTAATTTTTTTGCATGCACTGATATTAGACTATAAACTGACAGTATAGCGATTGTTGGCATGGCAATGATTCATTTAGTCTTTTCAGTTCTCTCAAATCTCAGAGGCCCAGGCATTTGTTTGGTGCTTAACATTACCACTGCCTTTACAAGTGGTTTTGATGATAACAGATGTTCAAAGGATGCATTCAGGATTCCTTACGCCTTTCTGCAAACCAACCTTATGTAACACTGTTCTTTATAAACCCGGCAGTGTGAAATCTAACAGAAATCTAACAAAGAGACTGTGTGCCGAGTAGCAGAATGATCTATAAGAGCCCGTGAGTCTATGACGTGAGATTGTAGGAGAATAGACTGACAAATATAACTTACAGTGGAAATTTTGATGAATGATGAATTCACTGCATGACTGAGGAGTGTTGTTGGATGTTTTCCAACCATTACTCATTGAGCTGAAAAGATACATGAGCAACATTTATATATTCTAAAAGTCAGTATGTGCCCTGTCTCAGTCAGATTATGCATTTAACATCGTAAATTGTAAGGTTAATCTTAAACAGGTGAATGGCTTATAGACGGCCATGTTCAGGAGTGCCTGTTATTCTTCAGTGAATGACTGGCATGTCTCCTGGCTAATGGGCTGGAAGTTTCATGGGATTCGATTTACCCAAGGCTAAGATCATCTAAACGACTGTCTCTGGAGATGGACTGCTCTACAGACATCAGATAAACCTCAATTAGTTCACCCAGCCAAGATAGATGGCCATATTTGCATGCCACCTCATTAATATTCCTTTACATTTTGCCCTACATACTACTTACACATTGCATTTTCCCTGTTTTTAATAATTTATTAGATCCTCCTCATGTAATCTTAAAACTGCACTCACTGATGTTTTGATTATGTTATTCTGGATGATATGGCAGGTGCATACACCATAGTTTTTAGTTATGATATCTTTTGTATACAATAATGTATAGTTGAATTATTTCATTAGGAAAATAGGCAAATAAACACATTTAGGAAATAACAATGGCAGAGTTTTACAGTGAGAAACAGTGCAGTTCTAGAACATTAACCGATCATATGAATCCAGTGATGTTTATGAAACACAAATATTTATTTATTAAAGATTAATATTTGTTGATTCATGTTTAGTAAATAACCAAAAACAAATGTTGTATTTATGTCACAGATTTTTCCTGTTTTCCTGGAAGAGAAAATGTTTGTTTAAAGATGTAAATCTGCTAAAAGAGAATATCGAAAGTTTAGGCATAATCGAATCATTGTTACTAATCTGCACACAAATATGGGACGTAAATCCAGAGTTTACAGAAAGGAAAGTGTTCAATGTTAAAAAAAGAAATAAAGTGCGCACTGAACAAAATGTTGTTGAAACAACTCAGAAATTACTAGTAAATAACACAAATAAATCGACACTAACACATTGAAAAAGCTTTAAAGTATTTTCTTGTAAAACATACTCCAAAAACCCAAGAACAAAAATCATTTATTACTAACGTGGACAATTCAGGATTTCGTCCAAACCCCCAAACTTTCAGAGCTCACTGAGTTTATTAAGACATCGAGGTGCCCAGAGGCATAATTGGTAAGAAAAATGACCAATCTGTAATAAACTCATGCAGGGTGAAAGCCCAGAATTACTGAGAAAACCAAGATTGTAATTGGAGGCTAGAAATGCACAAAGCACAATAGCACATTAGTGACAGTGATGGGACGGGCTGGTACATGCACTCTGATGATAGAGACCTCTGCCGGTGAACCCGTGACGTGTCTCCTGTGGATGTGACAGTATTTCACAGCTCACTGATGCGTCTATAATTAAATGCCCTGTTAAGCAGCACTTCAGCACAACAGTCAAAGAGTGAATATAGTCCACTAAATGAATAAACTTTTTAATGAGCTCTTGGCTTTCTTATATAGCCATTGGCTGATAAACGATGCGATTCGTGTTCTTGTTTCGTGTCTTAACAGCGCTGTTCTTAATTTATGCGGCCCACAGTTTGTTCAGTGATTAATTGAAATGCTCTGCAAATGTGTGTGTGAAATTACATCTATTAATATAGTCTGAGAGTGTCAAACAGACACCAGATGTTTCTCTTTTGCATTCTTTTCTAATGTAATGCAACATTTCTCCTTGGCAACCTAAAATTTTACAGTTGCTTATCAAGTGCACTAATAGACCCTTATTCCTTTCTTAAAATTTGCCTTTTGTATCGTAAACCTCATCTCTACTCAGTTTCTTTACCTGAAGCTTGCTTGCTTTAGCGTGTTTATTTCAACACCATTGTTAAAAGTAAAACATATTTAGGAATTGATTCCCCTACGTTGCACATTGTGTTGCCATTATGTATCATTAATTTTATTATTCATCAAATAGAAGCATCGTTTAGACCAGAGGTGCTAAAACTTAATACGACTGGCCAAAATCAAACTTGATTGAGGGCCGTGGGCCAAAAGTAAATGTTGCATTATATCCAGCAATATTATATCACAATTTATAGCAGTGTCTATCTGAATTCTCCATTCTGATTGGCTGGAAGGTGTGCATTAAAACCGCTGCTTTCATTTCCTCACACAAACACACACACACACACACAGAGAGAGAGAGAAAGAGATCGGAGGACATGCTACACACATGCAGAAACATTCAGGAGCACAGAAACTTGTTTTTAAAGATGCATTATTTAAAAAAAGATTAAATAAAATAACTTCGCGAATAACTTCTTTTGTTTGATTATTTCTTATAGTACATGTACATCTGCAAGATGTCTGTTAAAGATCTCTTGATCTGTAAAGCATCTGCTGTCTACAAACGTCTGACAGACGTTTTTCAGGTGTCAGATTTGCATACATCATAAACATCTTAAAGGGACAAAAAGTAACTTTTTAGGTATTTTATTATCTAAAATCAATATTTTTATTTATAAATATGCCCTCAATGGTGTACAAATACCTATGCCAATGTTTAAACTAATCCTCGTAAATGAAGAATTTATTATCTTTACATGGGACGGGTAGGTCGACGGAGGCTTCCATGTAGTTCCGCCATCTTGCAAAACTATAATAGCAGAGAGGGACAAAAAGTACTAAGCCAACGCGTTTCCACAACGCGTTTTCGGTCAGAGCCAGAAACGCAGGTGCAGAGCAGTGAGAGGCGCTTGAAACTGCACCGGCAAGTTTAAAAGTCTGGATTGCATTCTTATTATGGACCATACATATGCCGCGCCACAGGAGAAGAAAACATCGTCGCCAAAACGAAGTGCTATTAGAAGACATCCTGTCAAAGCTTTTTGGTACATATCGCCTACCGTAGATGCAACGCGCATTTGAAAAAGCGAGGCGCTGGAGAGCAAAATTAGTTTGAATGCAAAATACAATCTCACCACTAGATGGGAGTAATTCCTACTTACAGTCCCTTTAAAGACATCAAATATACATCTATTTGACATCTAAACGAAAACATCCTATAGACGTATTACAGATGAGCAAACGCTCTAAAAAATACATCTTGCAGATGTAAATGCAGATGTCAAATAGACGTCTCCAAGATGTACATGTGCTAACAACAGAGCAGATGTCGATCGAGCCTCCAAACACCAAATGCACCACTGAATCCAACCAAGATGCTGCGTAAGTACTTGGCGTGATTTTTAGCTCCTGCAGGAACTAGTACACGCGTCATTCAGGGTACACATGTGAATCTGAGAAGAGCGTGGTTAGCAGGAGAGATTAAACACCGTATTGAGACAACCTGGCGAGGTATTCTCATTACTCTTTATTGTCATTTGTCTTTCTGCTAGTGTTACTGCAGACTGGCTGTCTGGCTTGAGCTGCTTCCTTCTCCTTCTCTGTCATTTCTACATGGCTCATTTGGATGATTAGAGGACAGAAGGATAAACCATATGTTGTTATCTGTGTCCTGGCCCATTTGAAAATCCACACTATTGTATTGCCTTGCAATTCCTCAGTTATGGCAGACCAAGGCAAAATCTGCAGTTTTTTTATTTTGTATACTTTTTATATCATAAAGACTTGTGAGCTATATTTCAAGTCTTCTGAAGTCATTTGATGTCTTTTAGTGAGGAACAGACCAAAACTCAAAGCATTAAATCATTAACATTTGTGTATTTCAGGCCAAACGCCTTTTCATGAAGTATTTCTCTAGACGATGCCATATGGAGTTGATTGACGATATTAGAACAGTATATTCAGAAAATTAAATGTGTCAGAAATGCAATTGGATCAGGTTATTACTAATGCGTCATTCTTGCTGTGACTCTACAGCTTAAAGTCTTCTTTCATGAGCATGTTCATCTTTTAGAAATGGGAAAGTGATATAAGTCTGATTTATCTTGTTCAGTCTTTTATTATCAGCTCTGGGAAAATGGTTTCTCTCGATAGTTGTTAATCCCCAGTGCCTCCCATCAAAAATATGTTGACGCTTTAACTTACTACTCACAAAATGAAGTAATGGGCATCATCGTAAATACAGTGCAAGAAAAGGGAGGAAACTTACTGGGCAAAGATAAAACTATTTTCTTCACATTGATGCGAAGCATTCTAAATATCCATGTATATAGTGCTAGAATGATTACAAATATAATAATTATATAATTAAATAATATAGTATTTTTATGGTTAAATTCCACAATAAGGTTCCATTTGTTAACATAAATTTATTACATTAGTTAAAATGGACTAACAGTGAAGCTTTGAATCCGTTTAATCTTAGTTCATGTTAATTTAAACATTTATGAATACATTATTAAAATCAAAAGTTGTATCTGTGTTTTTTTTCATGCACTGGTCAGTTTGGAGATTTAGGTGTATTTGGCTGTTCAAAAAAAGTTTTGTTTCAGACTAGTGGAAACATCCTAAATTTTACCTGATTTAGTCTGTGTTTAGATCTCAGTTCTGGAAATGAATGCAAATTAGTGAACATTTTATTAAATAATGTATCATTTGTGTAATTAAACATTTTATTTTGGAAAACCTGTAATGCAAAAGATATTTGCATTAAATCAGCTGGAGAAGTATGATGATATCTAGTTTTTTTTTATTTTGGACTATTCATCTATAACAATTAACCTATGTTTTAATGAACTAACTGTAACAAAGATTAATGAACTCTGTAAAAAATATACCGCTTACATATGATAAAGTGCTGAATGTGATATTTTATGTGGACTGAGATCTCAGACAACATTTCTGTTGCTCAAATTTTGCTCTTTTAAATCTAAGGAGAGTTAGACTAATTTAGGTTTCATTTAAGCATCAACTTTGTGACAATTGATTGATGTGACAAACGGATTGTGACAACAAAACATGAGACAATTTTTGAAATAATGCAAGAGTATTGAGCTATGAAATTACACTGTCATTAAGCTGTAAATATAACAAATGGAGTATGGTCATTTTCATGTTAAAATTCATGTTAAATTCAATGTGTTGTTTGCTTTTTCTTTGTAATTATTTGGGAAATTTACTAGCAATTTCTGAGTGATTCGTTTTATTTATTTTTTACTGTCTATAAGTTTGCAATCTATTAAGTATAGAGCTTAGATAATTAGGTCCTGAAGGGTTTGATAAGAAATGTTATACAGTAACATTGTGAAGATTTACTCTCCATAAAGATTAATCATCAGTGTCTACCCTCACATTTTCCAAGATATTGCTTAATGCCTTGAACAATGTGCATGTGAGAATAACGTTCCCGAACACCATAAATATAGCCATTTTTTTTTCTTTCTCAGTGTGAAGCCAAAGCGCCGGGGCTTTGCTGACTTAAATTCAGTGAAGAAATAGAGAAAAACCAGCCGGTGGCCGGTGGATGCCATTTGTAAAAAATTCCCTTGATTTGAATAAATTCACATGAAATAAATGTTAGTGGTTGTGACAGGTCATTAATATAGAGCTGTGTTGTGATTTAATGAGGGAGCGTTAAAATGCCTCAGGAGACGGTGGTGCTTTGAGAAATGTTATTTCTGGTTAAGTGCTGTGTGCTTCCCATTGAGCTTCTCTGTCTCTCACACCATCATAACAAGCCCAAACCTGCAGCATTTTAAACAAGTGTGCATTCTGATGCATTGTCATGGAAAACAGCCTGCACGGGTGGAAAACATGCACAGTTTTATTAAACAGTTGCACCACTTTAGCGTGCAAAGTCCATTTTTTTCTATATTCGAAGCATCCAAACAATTATAAGCCATCCATCATAAGGAGATGCACAGTGAAGTTCAAGATCACCTTACTTTCATGTGAAGCAACACAAGCTGTTTTAATGCTCAAATTCTCCAGAATCCAGTTCATTTTTAGCTTTAAGGCTACTGAATCATTATAATATAGTTAAAATGTATATTACATGCAATGCATCGTGTTTGTGATGTTGATCTTTTCAAAGTAATGACTAGCGTTTCGAGTCTCTTTAATTCAATGCATGTCTAATTCACTTATTGGTCCTGTAATGCAATTGTTCAGAGCAAACCATCCAACATATACAGTGCTTTTTAAAAGCATCCACTCCTCTCTAAGTTAAATAATGAAACCAATTATCCGCATCGCTTACTGTTAGTTGTTTCAAAATAAACCATTCTCTTTGAGCCCATTCTTTTTTTGGTGGGTGGGCCACACATCCTTTCAAGTGGTCCTGTTGTTTCTAAAAATGTGGTTCATTTTTGGTCGTTTACATTTGCTGATACCATGGTTTTCCTTAAAGAGGCCTGCTGTCAACAAGTGTGTCTTAGAAGATTTGTAATACGTCTTTTATGATGATAACTGTAGCGAAAAGAGACTGAAATCTCCCATTCGCTGTTTGTGCTCCCTTTCTGAAGTATTATCAGTAATGTTTGCGTATCAGGAGCCTCCTTGTGATGTGTCTTTTGCATATAAAAGTATTTTGGCCAACTTTATCAGGACATGAGTTGTGTCTCTATCATCCATTAGCTTTTTGATTGCTTAATATGTGACAGAGCAATATAAAATCAAATAAAAGTCACATTAATCCCGTTTGAATTTTCTAAAGCACGTCTCATTACACTAGTTCTGAGCTTTATCTTCTAGTTCTTACTCCTGCTCAAAAGGAGCATCAATCCTCGGCTGGATGGAGGATGAGGTAAACGGCTTCATAACTGTATTTGTTGAAGCCTCACACCCTCATTATTGATATTCTTCCGTCTTGTGTTGTGATACATAGAGCAGGAAGGCCTTTGAAACAGCTAATAAAAGCTAATAAAATAATAAAATTAAAGCCGGACACTAATTATCTATTACCTGAAATTTAGAAAAAGTACAGATGAACATTGATGTGGGCTGGAAATGATGCATCTTTTCTCACATAAGAATAGCAGACAAGGTCATGTAGTATATTTTTGTTCATGTATTCATGTTACATGTCTGGAAACGGATGAAGATATGCATTCAGAGTTATTAGTCTTTTTTTTTTTTGTGGTGTTGTTTATATCTTCCTCAATACTTGGTCCAGTAGGAAGGTCTATGCATTATCTCTCTCTCATCCCACTCCTCTCATATTCCTAGCTTTTTTTTCATTTCTTTTACATGATCGATCCTCTCCTCCATCTCTGTAGTTCTTTGAAAAATATTTTCCTTCTCTGCGTGTTGCTCTCTTGACAGAAACTCCAGCCTTGCTCCTAATCGTTACAGCAGGGAGGTGGCACGTATACCGTCCCGACGCCGGCGGTGTCATGCCTTTTCTAAATAATCTGACAGCTCTTACTCAGGAGCAGTACTTCAGAGCACAGGAACAGAGGAGACGGCCTAAAATCAGCTCCTGCATTGGCAAAATCTTTCCATTTCCTCCAATGCTCAGGTGTCCTTCCACTGATTATCATCTTTTTGTGCTTGTCTTACTGTTTCTCTGATCATTTATAGCTGCTTGGAGCAGGAGTTGTCATGCTTTCCTTGGGTGACTAGTTTAAAATCAAGATCTAACTAGTTTTATAACTATGAGATCATTATTAGGTGTATTGGGCAATTTAGATATTTATTTATGTTATTATATTTCATGCCTTAATTACTAATATAAGTTTAATTAAACAGAATTGTCTTACTTTGTTATATAATTATGTAAAATAATGTAATTAAAATGTATTAATATTAGAGATATAATATTATGGTATTATTTTTAACGTTTAACATTATTTTTCACGATTAATTTTATAGAACAGTTCTGTTAAAATGAATTTTAAAGTGAAATTATAATTATATATAAATAACATTTGTGAATATTATAAGCATAATATCAGTGCATTGTTATTGTATTGTTACCTTATTTTAATATTATATAATATAATTAATAACGTAATGCAATTAAAACTGACTTCACAACAAATTAAGACAATTATAATGTAATAAAATATATAAATAATATAAGTATAATATTATTGTATATATAATGCAGTCTGTAAATAATAATAGAAACTTAAGAATTAAAAGATGAATAATTAATGTAATATATTAATGATATTTAGAAATATTATGAGTATAATATTATTAGGCTCTATATTATGTAAACTATATTTTTTTTTTTAAAGGCGGCAGACTTTCCTTTTTTGGAGCAACTGTCCGAAACATGCCTGTAATGCCGTAAAATGTCAAGGTTATGAAAGCGAGCTCATCTGTGTGTGTGTTTGTGTGTGTGTGTGTCAGGTAAGACAGCGAAGACACATTTATCTGGAACTTTACAGCCACAATGATGGGCAATTAATTTCTGTGCTGCGTTTGTATATGAGACATAGAATGAGTGAATCTCTGGCTGTTTACTCAGTTAATACAGTCTGATTTAGCAGCTTGATTTGCCTTCAGTGTGAAAGAGTGTCGGTCTGCCTGTTTAACCTCATGAATAAGTAAAGCCCTGCTATTGATGATGCTGAAAGTGTCGCGCGGCAGAGTCTTTGTTTCGAGATCTCTGCTACATCATGGTATTTTGTGGTATGTTTGAGTCTTTAATGAGTAGCGTTTTCCATTTGTGTAATATTAGTGCGTTGTCAATAACAGCAGCAGCGCTGTAATGAATCATGAGGTGGAGGAATACAATTGAGCATCTTGTTTTTCACGCCCTGTAAGGTGTTATTGATTAACCACAGCTCCAGTAGTTTTCATTCTTCTCGTGTTGTTGTGTGTTAAATGCATCAGATAATAATGAGCCTCTTTCAGATGCCTGTTTAATCACATATAGAGATGAGAGAGTTGTATTGCTAGCTAAAGATGTGATCAGTAACTTTCTGTCATCATCATATATTCATCCTTGTGTCGTTTGAAATCTGTCTTGTTGAACTGAATTATTATTTGAAATCATATGGTTCTCAAATTTAATTCACTAACTCCATGATTCTGGTGTTAACTCATGATTCAAGTATCAGCTTGCTTTTGGTCTGTTCATTACACAAATCTATCACATGAATGACTTTCAGTATTGCTCAGGATTTATATGGACCATGGACCATGTTTATGATCATTTTATGGTGCTATTGCATGAAGCTCGACAGCCCCAGTTCTCTTCGACTTTTATTGGTTTATCGAAGAAAATAAAATTAAAATTTTTACCATATTTCAAAATCCTCTTAAATGATGATTTCAAATATTCTGTGTAAAAAAGAAAGAAAGAAAGAAAAGATAGAAATTATATATATTATATTAGTTGTAATAAAACTAATTTTATTGGACTTTTTTTTATTTTTACAAAAATAAATCAAAAATAAATAAATACTATTTTCTGTTTTCTACTTCAAAATTTCTAAATTCTGTACTTGCATTTCTTTGTAATTATTTGTGAAATTTACTAGAAATGTTTCTACACTAATTAATTTGTTTTTCAGTATATTTGAGTATTTTTTAAGTTGAGTTATATTTTACATATTTTTTTAACTCCTTTCATGGCGGAGACCAACCCAGTAAATTTCTGAATAAAATCAACATCTTTTATTTTATTTTAGTTTTTCTTTTGCTTTTCTGTTTTAAGTTAAAGTAATTGTTCACAGTCAGCTCACATAAACTTCTTATTTTCAGTGAGAGAACTTTTTTTTTTTTTTTTTTCTTAAATATGTGTTGAATTTTTCCAGTGGTGGAGCAAACTTTCCCTCATCTCCCATCACGATCATATCAAACGATCTTTAAATAAGGGGGTTTAGCCATGGACCTGTTGAACGGCATGAACACTCAGATGCGCATGTCAGTCGCTGAGGAGCAGTGGTGAGAGCACGGGATAATTGGCAAAGACAGAGTACCTTTTTGTGCCTTTGGGGTTGTTTGAAAAGTAATTGGATTTTCCCTCAGACCATGGGGAAGAGGGAAGGAGCATGGACAACAGTGTACTCAATTCTGATTGAAAATGAAGCCGGATGGCTCTTCCATTACGGCTAAAACAACTTCCCTCCCTGAAGAGTTTTTCTCTTATGGATTTGGTGGCTCTCTTTCTCTCCTTGTATTGTTGTCTTGAGCTGCTGTTGTTTTGAGAAGGGCAGATAAAATGTCACCTGGTGTCCTCATGTGTAGCAGGGTGAAGCACCAACCAAACAACTGTGAGGTTGACTAGTTTCTTCACCCTAACCAAAAGTAATTCATTTATTTATTTATTCATGTAATTATATTATTTTCTATCTATTTAAATGGTATTTTTTTGATTAAATAACAATATTACATTTATTTTAATAGTTAAATGTTTCTATTAATTAGAATGATTTAAAATGCGTTTACTTAAATCAAATTACAACATTTTATTTTGTTCATTTATTGAATTGCATTTCAATTTTATTTCAATTTGTATTTATTTAAAATGCATTTGCTTCATTTAAATGCACACATGTATTTAATTGTATTAAATATCAGTTTATTTTATTAAAATATTACATTTGATATTTTATTTATTAATAAAATCTATCCATCCATGCATCTTGGATTATAAATTGCCATCCACTTTTATTTCCTGGGAGAGGAAAGCGTATAAATTCACCCTAAACATCTCCTTTACTATTCCATGGAAGTAAAACAACATTTAGGAATGGACATGAGGGTGAGTGAATGAGACTATGTTCATTTTTGGATGAGACCTTTAAGTGCATAAAAACACTTCACAAGTCTTCTCTCTCTCTCTCTCTCTCTCTCTCTCTTCACTTAAGCACAGCAGCTCTTTATGAAACAACATCATATGTAATGTGCAAGCACCCCGTGGCTGGTGTTTCTTCCCCCTCACTGCTTCTCTTTTGATCGTGAAGCATCATGCTCTGTCATGCTTTGCTCTGGTCCTCTAGAGCGGCCTCTAGTGGTTATTTCGTCACGACTGTTCCTCCCCCTCTTTGGGAAATGCAGAAGTCTGTTGCGGCAGGCTGAGACACTCTTTATTGCAAAATACACTCGACTTCGCGTAAGGCATCGTCACATAGCAGGTCAAAATGATGTGAAGAACAATTTCCAAAAAACTCCTCTCATTGGTCACCTTTGACCTCATGTATTGTAAGTTCACGTTTCTCTCCTCGCATTATGACGTGCATCAGCGGATTGATAGGTGTGTGTGTGTTTATTGATCGTGGGGTGTTGAGTGTGCTGTCGACTCTAGTGCTCCAGTGTTGTATATTACCTGCAATGTATTGTTTCCTCTGTTCTGACCTCTGAACCCATAAATCTCTGTGAGCTGGGATACCTATGATTGATTGTTGGCTTTTCCTTCTCTTTCTGAGCCTTTCTGAGCTGTTTGTTATTCAGCTTGTCTCTCTGTAGGGGAGCTGGCATAGAGACGGCGGTCTCGTCCTCGAGGGTCAGTGTGGGGAGATACAGATACAGCGCATACACAACACAGTATTCAATTTGACAGTTTATAGGTTTCTCTTTAATTGTGGGTGTGTTTTTAAACCTGTGCACTGCTAGAAGATTAATTTTAAAATACGTTTCACACTTAAAACACACTCACACACACACACACACACACACACACACACACACACACACACTCTCTCTCTCACTAGTTTTGTTCTTCAACTAACAATGTCCAACACTGTTTATCTCCTGTTACTGTGTCAGCAATCATCACTGGATGTTTTTTTCTTCTTCTCTGAATACACACTCAATTAAATGATACACAAAACAGCTTGATTTGGAAATTATGCATGTAAAAAAAATCACATCTTGTATCACACTCCTCTCTGGGAGCCTCGAAAAGAACACAAACAAACAAATAATCAAACAAACAAAAAAATACATAAAATAAAATAAAGATAAATAAACAAACACGCAAAACAAAAAAAACATTTCTGATTAATATTTAATTACCGGTAATATCACTTTCTCACAAGAAAATGTTTTTTTTTTTTTTTTTGCTGTATTTAAATTATTGTTATAAATAATATAAATATATAATATAAATAATTAAATTATTGTTATTGTTATTGTAAATCATTGTTCATATTGTTATATATTTACATTATATATACATCTCAGAGCACATTGCTAAAACTGTCCGATCCTGCAGATTTGCTTTATTCAACATCAAGAAGATCAAGCCCTTTCTTTCGGATCATGCTGCACAACTCCTTGTTCAAGCTCTTGTTCTATCCAGGCTGGACTATTGCAATGCCCTCTTGGCAGGTCTTCCAGCCAATTCTATCAAACCTTTACAATTAATTCAGAACGCGGCAGCAAGATTAATTTTTAATGAACATCTGTTTATCAATTTGCACTGGCTTCCAATAGCTGCTCGCATAAAATTCAAGGCATTAATGTTTGCCTACAAAACTACCACTGGCTCTGCACCCATTTACCTAAATTTGTTACTTCAGACTTATGTGCCCTCTAGAAGCTTGCGTTCTGCAAGGGAACGTCGCTTGATTGTGCCATCCCAAAGAAGCACAAAGTCACTTTTAAGGACTTTTAAATTAAATGTTCCCTCCTGGTGGAATGACCTCCCCAACTCAATCCGAGCAGCTGAGTCCTTAGCCATCTTCAAGAATCGTCTTAAAACAAATCTCTTCCATCTTTATTTGACCCTCTAACTTTAACACTCACTATTCTAATTCTATTCTTTAAAAAAATCTAACTACCTTTCTAATCTTTTTATATTCTCTTTTCTTTTCATTAAGTATGCAATTGCATGTGTGTGTGTGTATGTGTGTGTGTGTGTGTGTGTGTGTGTGTAAAGACCTCTAACACTAGCTTGCTCTATTCTTTTTTTATTCTATCTGTTTTCTTTATATTATATTATTTAAAATCCCATGCTAGGTGTACTGTGTTAAGCTAACTGAAACTTGTTATAGCACTTATATATCATTGCTCTTTTTGTTGTTTTTGATTGTATTTATTAAATATTAAAAATCTGGGTTTTCAACAAGGGCAGTAAAATATAAATATTAATAAAATCCTTGTGAAATGTTTTAATGACTTTCATATAACAAAAAGAATAAGCTCTCTGACTGATTCAGTCCTATTCATGACGATTTGGTGAAAAGGTCCAATGCGAAACAATGATTGTTTTTCATCATTACATCCATGCATCAGTTGAAGGTGTGGAGTCACACTGATGTAATGTCCTTTAACCCATATTTTCACCTCAGCCTTTCCTCTAACAGCTCTACTTTTCAAAGATCCACTCCGCAGGAGAGCAGAGCTGTTGTCATTATCAGCAGCCATCTGGATATCGATCCCTCAGCAGCATCTCCACTGTATCCCATCAGCGTTTGATGACAGGCTGCCAGCAGTCACAGCTCTCACTTCACAAACGAATCATTTCATATGCTTATAAGATACTCAGAACAAACAGCTGTGAGTGTCACTATATGCTGACACCCACAGGATGCAATGCTACCATACATCATCAAGTGCATGTTTTTTTCCTAATGCATGCAACTTTGTAAAACACTTTTTGGGTGAAGGTTTCCTGCATGTCACATGATATTTAGAGTGCATTGTATACGTTTACACCCATCACGTGTTTGTGTGCCAGCAGATGATACACTGGATTTCTCAAAGCCCTCAGGAGCAACCTGACAGCATGGTGCTGGTGTTTGTAAGGCAATTAGAGATGACTGGGAAGAACGTGCTGACTCTGTTGTCGGCACTTTATCTGTGAAATTTCTCCTTCCTCTCCGATAATCATCTGTTGTTTGCTTTGGCTGGAGGCGACACAGTTATCTCAGGTGACAGCACACACACAGTATGTTATACACACAGCTGATATATACAAAAACAAGTAATGTGCTTGCACAATATTGCCAGTCTTACTAATTTCATGAAACCCTGCCCTCCCAAAGCATGTCAGCCAATCAGAATACTTACAGATCATTGATATGCAGAGACTGATTGGTTAGAAAAGTTAACGTTGCTTGTTTGCTTTTAATTGAATCTAGGACAGTCAAGTGATTGCTTGCTTAAATAAACAGAATGAAAATTAAAAATTTTTAATATAAAAACAAAATTCTACTATCTAATTTAACACATTCTCTTGCTCTCTTTCTCTCTCTCTCTCTCTCTCTCTCTCTCTCTCTCTATATATATATATATATATATATATATATATCAATTAAATTATATATGCCCTATATATACGTTTGTGCACTCTGTGAATCCAAAGGTCAGAGTTCATTGGATGTGTTTGTGTATGCTTGGGTTCTCTCTTTCTGGCTCTCATTGTCTCTGTATGGCACAGACATATGCAAATCACTGTAATGCATATATGGATTTGCTCATTCATCTCTCAATATGGGCTCATAAAGCACAAACAGATGGTTCACATCATAATGTGCTGATGAAAAATTAATTCACAGAAGGCCTTTCAAAAAGGAGAGGATAGTAGGAGGAAGCATCTTAAAAAACAAAGATGTCCATGAACGCTGCTGAATAATGCACAATGAGCGTTGTGTTTAACATGAGAAGAAACACGGTCAGAAACATGATTAACAAGGCATTAAGTATTTGTGTATGCTATTAACTGGTATAGCAATTTTACAATTTCTTCACAATGATCTTTTCTTTCTTTTCAGTAAGAGCACATTTTTGTAACTTCCTTTACATTATCTGTGGAATTTTGATTAGATTTTTTCAATCAGCAATGGAAATATTAATTGAATTTGGAATATTTTCAGCGAACACTCAGTCTAGGTTATCTATCCTTACATTTTCAAAATCTACATATAAAAACTTAAATTTGCTTAAACAATTATTACAATGATTATATTTACATTATAATTAAGAAATGTCATTATGCATGGCACCATGCATGGAGGGACCAAGATATGAATAACATTTTCCAAAATGAAAACATTTTTAAAAGGTTTTATAAATCTTTTTTTTTATTTTTTTTTATAATCATTATTTGTTCTTATTCATTAAGAAATGTCAAAACATTTTGGCATCCCACATGTAACATCTTTATATATTTGTAATGTTTTATGGAAACATTTATAATTGATGAACTCATTCTTGATGCCTGTCTGTGTATCAGTGGTAGAATATTAAGGCATCGCTATAGGGTTTTAGGGTTTAACCATCCAAACATGGAAATTCAGTCAGTCAGCTCCCTATCCAGAACATATCAATCATTTGATATAAAGCAGCACTCTGCCGCAGTGCATTGCGTGCCTCATGCTTATGTCTTGACCCTGCATTGAATGCAGCTGTTGCTCTGGCGAGTGAATGGAAAACTCCTGCACTGCAGCAGATGGAGGAAACATCTCACAATGATGTGGATTCAGTGTTCATATATATATATATATATATAAACATTTCTTCCTTATTTTAAGATTTATGCAATCTTTTGATATTTCAAATGCATCAATGATCAACATAAAAACTTTTTTATGTAATGTAAACTTATTGGCTTTTTAGTGTACTTCTAAAAATGTCCATCTTCTGTCATGTACATGTGTGTTTTCGTGGTTAAACCTTTTTTTATTCTTATAAACATAAGATTTACATTACAAGCTATCAGAATTTCATCTTCCTTTTTGGCCATTTAAATATCAGCAACTGAACCAAACCGAAGGGTTTTTCCTCCTTGAGTATGAGCTCCATGATCTCTTGTATCATTAAGGCCATCAATGCCTGAAGTATATCAAGGTTCAATAGACAATCTCATTTATTTATATATCTTTTAAATGGTACATTTTCATTTCAGGCAATACAGGGTTAAAGACATATGGACTGATGTAATGCCATTGTTCCATTTGAGAAGAACATTGTACTGTTGGCCTTCTGTAGGTCCATCATCCTTCACCCCTCTCTGCTGCGGTGGACCAGCTCGTCCTCCATCACACATGATCGTGAGGAAATCTGGAGCAGCAGTTCTCTTGATCAAAGCTCAGGCAGAATGAAATCTGACGTTAGGTGAGCTGTTTCCTCAAGTCGAACACAGCATGAATACAGAAGCTCACTGTGAGCCAGCGATTCAAGCGTGTCTTAGAAGCGTGTCTTTTAGAAGTGAGGCATTTTTATGTAACACTGCTCTTCATTATAGATGGCTTGTGTCTAGTTTAAAAGCACAAAAGTGCCAAGTTGACTCATAGGTTGAGTGTTCAGTAGACTTTTGTTGTGCTTTGGAGCTCCTTGATTGAGCTTATTGGTACTTTTACAGCAGATGGGATGATGGAGACGCAGTTTATATTGTTATAGTTACACATTTATATCTTAGAATTTTGTCATTTTTATTTATTTTCATTTTCTGTGGTGGAAAACGTCTTCCATGAGAAAGTATATGAAGATGGTATCATCATAATTCTTTTACACATTGGCTAATCTGGTAATAGTTTCTTTCCTTGTGGTGGCAAAAATCATTATTTTTTATCTTCAAAGGCGTTTTGATGATCATGGTGTTTTGGTTTTGATAATGTTCAGAAGACAATTAGTGGCCTGAGGTCCTGAAAATTATGAGTTTGTAGAAGATGCACTGCTCAGAAATGTCACTACCACTACACTTTCTCCATTGGACCATAATATAAGTCCATTTCACACTATTAAGAGCCTTTTAAATTATTACTATATTTTTGATTTAAGTTCATAGCATTTTGGTAGAATACAGGGAGGCTCTTGAAAGGCCGTCAATGGAGAGAGATGCTCTTTGAAGCTAGATGGTGTAGTTATGATATCTATCAGCAACGGCTAATGGGTTCACGCTAAACCTTGACCCACTGGTACTAACTGGCAGGCCCACATCTTTATTTGATTTTGCATATTTTCTGCTTTATTCTCCCTGTGAAAATGAGTTCACAAGGCATCAAATTCTCATTTGGGATTTGTAATTTTTCTCTAACACACATACTGCCTGTTCGTTTTTCCCGAAACATGGCATCTTGGCATTGAAAATTTACTGAAATTTCATGGCTGAATTCCCTGAGCATGAAAAAAAAAAAAATGAAAAAATTGAAAAAGCTTAAATCTTTGCTCCAGTTAAAACGGTTGAATGCACTTTCCCAGTTAATGCGGCTCTTTGCTTATCAAGTGGATTTTCTCGCTGAGTCTCGTTTTAAGCTCAGAAATGCTCTTGTCAGATTCACGGGAATGTCTCCAATTAAAAGCATTACTCAGTAATTACATACCGGCTGAGCACAGCAGGCTCACTGAAGGCTAATTAAATTCTGTGTTCTTGATTTATACTCAAAGAACACTATATTCTCTATGGTTTTCACTTTCTAGATGACTTTATGCCAAGTTTGCTGTGTGTTGGTGCAACCAGTCTGAGTTACATATGTTTATGTAGATCTGATACTTAATATATGCATTCACTGCATTAAAGGTGTTACAGTAGATCACTGCCCTTTTGTTAGCTTCAGCCAGGCTACATGCAATCTCTTTAAAGCCATGCCTACACAGAATGATTGACATATGTTGAAAGCCTTTCGGATAGGCTAATAAACCTTATGTTCACAGTGGTCTCACACAGACAGGTGTGACTTACATTTACATTTACATTTACATTGGAGCGATAAGGGGTTAAGTGTCTTGCTCAGGGACACATTGGTGTCTCACAGTGGATTTGAACCTAGGTCTCTCACACCAAAGGGATGTGTCTTCCAAAAGAATGTGTAGAATTCAAAAGCCTGAAATCCTTGGAAAGTTACGAGACATTCTGCTGCGGCTGGGTGCGCGACTTGGTCATCTACAAGCCCCCAAACACCGTTGTACTGGCAAAGGTAAGTTGCTTCACCTTTTGTCAAGTCAAGTCACTTTTAATTATATAGTGCTTTTTACAATCCAGATTGTATCAAAGCAGATTAATAATATAATAATAATAACAGTAAAAAAACAAAGTTTGTTTCTGCTGTAACTTACAGCAACTCTGGATCAAACAGTGATGGCATTCAGTTCAAATGAAATAGTGTGAATTGGGGGTGTAACAATATCGTGTCACAATATATTGCAATACAAAAATGCAACAATATATATCGTGGATAGTGACAATATGTAGCAGCTAGTGTGTATAGTTCACCCAAAATGAAAATTACTGTGTGAGGAAAAAAAATCAAGTTTACAGACACCCAAGAAATCCGACATCTCTTTGTCACATCGGAGACATGCTCTCCCTCATGCTTTTTCCATGTAGGGAAACGAAAAAACTGTAACAAAATGGTTCCTACGGTTTCAGCGACAATCGTGTGAGACACTGGAGCAGTTTTTTACACAGCAGTGTTTTCCAGGCATTCTAGAATAGTGCGACAACCTCCTCTACTACCAATGTAAACAATGAACTGTGCTGGCGGGTATCCTCCCAAAATGGGGGAAAGGGGAGGAGACGCAGTCTCTGGGGGCGGGGCGCTGTGTCGTGACGACATCTCCTCATTCTCAATAGGGTCTGTTTCCTGTCAAAATGTAGGGCCATTTTATCTGTGGTATACTAAATACTAATTGAACTTAAACACATTGTCAATTTCTTAACACTTTTAGATTCAAATAAAATTTAACAGATATTTTTGCATCAATAAATTACATTAAGTAAATGCATTTTTATGTATTACATAATATATAAATGAAATCAATGTTATATTTATTTAAAACTAATATATATACATATCATGATCTAGCAATAAACAGACATTTAGATCTAATTTTAATAATGTTTACAAATGTTTTGTTCTTTTATTTATGTTTGTTCATAATATATTTATGTATAGTATCTTTCTAGTATATATAGAAGTTAAAATTACCTAAGATGAATGTAAAAGTGTTAACTGCTGTTTATTATGCTTAATTGTTTAACATGAATGCATTAACCTTTATTGTAAATTGTTAAAAAAATATTACAATTTGTATATCTGAAGATATTCATATTGTGTGTTTGATAGAACTACTTTACATAAACACTATGAATATTAATGAGATCAGTTTGTGTCCTAATCTATTTGTTATTATAAATCTTTAATTTGTCAACTCTGTCTGGGCCATTTCAACTGCAGATTGCATTGATTTTCTTGGACACAGAGGGATTTTATTTGTGAGCTGAAATAGTTTCGTGCGATTCGTGACTGGGTTGATCTTTAGCATCGCAGGCCCTTGTTTCTGAAAGCGATATTTCAGAAAGGTTCGGCATAATTGAATTAATTAGGAACTTCATCAAGTGTATTCCCCAGTGAAGATGAGCGAGCCCTTCTGCTGTATTATCTAGAAGATCCATCTTTAATTGTATTACCATTCACAACTCCATTATTCTGCTCTTTGATGTTTTGCAGACAAAAATAAATAAATAAATAATGATTTGAATGAATAATGAATAACATCAAAAAATAATGATGAGGGTTTCTATTTACCGCTGCACCTTCCGTCAGATTGTGAGATACCCTGGAAGAATGGAAGAGACATCCTTTAAAATGTGTTGAGCGCTGTTTGGGAAAGATACATGTCTGTGAGTCTGAATCATAAGAAAACTAAGAAAAAAGAACTAAGAAGACCTGAGAGACCTACAGATTCTGTATGAGTATCTTCATTCGTCTAGAGTTATTTTAAAGGGCCCTATGTTTAAAAGAAATGTTTTTGTCCTCTTAGGTCTGGTGGGGTGAGGATTGTGGCCGAAAAACTGCTTAGAAAGACGTAGAAGTGGAAAAGCTGAGGCTGGGTTTGGAGTGACGACAAAAGTGTTTTTAAAAAATAAAATCAATTACTGGACGTCCAAGGGGAACTAAGAGACTAGAGTGGAAATAATTTCTGATCCAGCTTTGAAATGATTCGCTCATCCCTTGTGGCTTTGGGGGGTTTTGTGCATATTTGAGCACATTGTACAGTTAAAGTCACTCTACACAAAGTAATGCAGTTAGTTTAGTTCACACTGAGAACTGGAAAACATGTTCATTCAATCAATCGTTCATACATACATACATTCATTAGCTCATTCATTTTTAATAAAAATGTATATATATATATATATTTATTTATTTATTTATTTATTTATTTATTTATTTATTTATTTATTTATTTATTTATTTATTTATTTTTCAAATGTTAAATGTTCTTATTTAATAATTTGTTGATATATTATTTAGTATGTATCTTGATAGTTATGTATTAACAGTTTACATTTAATTTCTTTGAAATTCTCCTTTTGTGTTCCACGGAAGAAGAAAAAAATATGCATAATGCAGGTTTGGAACATCAGGAGGGTGAGTGAAAAAAATAAGAAAGAACTTTCTTGTCATTTTTGGGTGAACTGTTCAAAGAAATATGTAATAAGAAAATAAGAAATGAAATAAGAAATTATCACTTTTATCTAGCAAGGATGCATACAATTGATCAAAAGTGGTCTTTTGAACTTTATCATAGAATCCTGAGAAATGTATCAGTTTCTATAAAAAAAATATGAAGCAGCACTGTTTTCAACATTGCTAATAATCAGAAATGTTTCTTGAACATCAAATCAGCATATTAGATTGATTTCTGAAGGATCATGTAAATTTGCTGTGTTTTGATCAAATAAATGTAGCCTTGGTGAGCAGAAAAGTATTTTCAAAAACCTGAAAAAAATCTTGTGTTTGTTATCATGCCAAATGAGCAGCAGCACTCACAGCGGTGCAGTCATGTCAGTAAAGCTGAACTGGATGTAACATGAGTCATTAATCAAACTGAGCGAGGCAATAGTAGAGGGATGTGAAGCTGAAATGATTAAATGACTCTCCATAAGGTAAGCGTCTCAGCAGAAAGTGACCACAGTCATCAACCCCACATGAAGCTCTTCATCAGTGTCAGTCTAAGCCTCTTTCCTCTCTTCCCTGCTTTTCCGTCTCTTCTAATTGAGTTTCTTTTCCGCTACAACCTCCAAAGCATTTTATTTTCCAGCCGATTTTATTTTTTATTGCTGTTGCAAAAAACACTGTGCAGTGTTTTCATGTTTTTTTCATCTTTTCTGTGAGATGCTACGTTTTTAAGTGTTTTCTTGTCCAATTCCCATCATGAGGAAACAACTCAAGAATGGGTGTTTGTGTGTGTGTGTGTGCATATATACTATACATGTATATAACTATATATGTGTATGACTTAAAGGGGGTAGATGTTTATTATGTACACACATGATTTTTAATGTCTTTTAATTTGATGGCTTTTTTAATAAATTAACAATCAACATTCAAGGATTAATAATATTAAGATTTAATCAGTTTATATCATATGACAGTATAATATTTGTCTTAATATCTTGTGAATATAATAATAATTACTATGTAAATTAATATTTTGATATGATGTAATAATCATACAAATCATATTCATAATAATACTTTTTATAATAGTAGTGTTTATTTTTATATAGTAGTAATTTATTTACATTTTTATAATATAAAAGTATTAACATCTTGTGAATGTAAAAATAATATTAATAAATGATATTTATAATTTTATAGCCATACTTATTGAAAGTGATTATAATCATTCATTTTTTATAACAACAACAACAACGACGACAACAATAATAAATATTTATATAAATGTTTTATATGATATGATCATATAGACGATAATAATCAATATTTAATAGTAGTATTCATTTTTATTTAGTGCTAATATTTAAATTTTATATACTATAAAAGCATTAGTATCTTGTGAATGTAATCATCATCCTTATCATTTTGTAATAAAATTAAAATAAAAAACAATTATCAATAAGTGTTAGTGTGTGTGTGTGTGTGTGTGTATATATATATAAGACGTTAGGATTTTTCAATTTTCTCCATCCTCCCTTATTCTGTCAGCCATAAAAAAAATACAAAAACTATTACAGCTCCTCTTGAGTAGGTTTTCATCAGCACTATAGCAAAAACTTTTCCGGCCCTTCATGACCTGGCTTTCACACCTACATACAGTCTTTATCATCAAAATCGATGGGATTGATTCATGTGGGTTTAATGGATTTCTCCCGGCTGTGAACATGGGTTGATGTTAAATAATTTATCCAGAAGAGCTAATGGGGAAGAGAGATTGTAGGTGAGGACGTGCATGTGTACAGGGCTTATGCTTAAAGACCCAGAGCTTCTGAATGTTAACACATGCAAAGCCCCATTGAACAGAATACATAAAGGCTTTTAATGCAAACATACAGTGCTGTTGCTGCGCTGATTTGATTTAGTACACACACACACACACACACACACACACACAACAGGGATAAACATCGGTTGAACAATTATCTAAAAAATCTTCGCCTTTGAGGTCAACATGAGATCAGTGAATTAAGTATACGCATTCAAAACCCCAGCTTGAAGTTGCTGTTTGTCCAAAAGGTGGCGCTATAATGAAAACATTACAGTGCATGTAAACACATGTACTGTTAATGAATTGGCATGAGTTGCATAACTTGGCTATTAACCCATTAAAATAGTTTTTTTGTTGAATGAATAAAAAATGCATGTTCTAGAATTGTGCTAGAATTTTTCTTTTTCTGCAGATCTGTTTGATGACTACACAAACTATTCACTTCAGCTTTAAAGAGTTGAGCAAGTTCTCTAAAGGAAACTATTGCAATGATTTCATAAACTCACATCTTTCGATCCCCCCCCCCCCTCCTCAGCTGGTTAAAGCGTAAGCCTTTTTTTAGCTGCTCTTAAGATACGATTTTAAGAAATAATGAGTTCTCTCGTGTAGGTTCCTGCGCTTCCTGAAGCAAGTCATGTAAAGCAAATCTTAGCAGCATAAATGAGAAATAGTCTTAAACTCGGACAGAAATAACAATCTTTTTTGGCAGCACCTTAATAAAAAGTGTTAAAGGTGGATCACTTTTTTTTTTTTGGTACATGTCCCCATCTAAATATGATTAATCATGTCTCGTCTATATATGCAGTGGAAGCTATTATGGTAAGCTGTTCTGGGGCATTTGCCAGCAGAGCTGCACTGAATTTTGAGCAGATCAGTGTGCTCACATTAGACAAACTCAAACTCACATTAGATTCCTGCTGCAATGAACACAACCAATCTCCTGAATGACAGATCCTGTAATATTGCTGCTGCTGCCATCATGGGACTTCACCAGGAATTCATCATTTGAATGTTGCTTTGAATAAAATTAATTTACTGGATTTAGAAAAGTGGGCAAAACTAAAGCCAGCCTAACTTTGGCTAACGTTTAGCCAATAACTTTCATTGTCTATCATCCATCCATCAATTCAAACTTCCATCCAACCATGGGTCCATCACTATGTCATCCATCCATCCATCTGTCCATCCATTGCTATATGTCATCCATCCATCTGCCCATTACTACATGTAATACATCCATCTGTCCATCCATTAAACCATCCACCCAACCATCTGTCCATCATGTCATCCATCCCTCCATCCATCCATCATTCATCCATCCATTGCTGTAGGTCATCCATCCATCCGTCCATCTGTCCCTCTGTCACTATAACATCCATCCATCCGTCCATCACTGTCACCCATCCATCTGTCCATTCATTACTGTCATCTATCCGTCCGTCCATCTATTCAACCTTCCATCCAACCATCTGTCCCTCACTGTCATACATCCATCCATTCATCTGTCCATCCATTGCTATATTTCATCATCCACCCATCCTTCTGTCCATCCATCCATTGCTATATATAATCCATCCAACCATCTGTCCATCTCTGTCATCCATCCATCCGTCCATCCATCTGTCTGTCCCTCCGTCAATATGTCATCCATTCATCCATCCTTCCGTCCATCCATCCATTGCTATGTCATCCATCCAACCATTTGTCCATCACTGTCTTCCATCCATCCATCCATCTGTCCTTCCATCACTGTCATCCATCCATCCGCCTGTCCCTCCATCACTGTCATCCATCCGTTCGTCCCTCCATCACTGTCATCCATCCGTTCATCCCTCCATCACTGTCATCCATCCGTTCGTCCCTCCATCACTGTCATCCATCCGTTCATCCCTCCATCACTGTCATCCATCCATCCATCCGTTTATCCCTCCATCACTGTCATCCATCCATCCATCCGTTTATCCCTCCATCACTGTCATCCATCCATCCATCCGCCTGTCCCTCCATCACTGTCATCCATCCATCCAACCATCTGTCCATCACTGTCTTCCATCCATCCATCCATCTGTCCTTTCATCACTGTCATCCATCCATCTGCCTGTCCTTCCATCACTGTCATCCATCCATCCATCCGTTCGTCCCTCCATCACTGTCATCCATCCATCTGTCCATCCATTCAACCTTCAATCCATCCATCTGTCCGACCATTGCTATGTGTAATCCATCCATCCTCCATCCTTCCTTGAGCACTAATATGACCTCATGCACACCTACTGCTGAGGTCGACAGGGACATTATTGGGCGGCTTTATTCAAATGTCCAAGACCAGGAAATCCACGAAATCTTCAGGCTTCAGGTCACACCTGACCTTGACTATCCCTTCCGAATGTTTACAGGACATGTTTAGCATAGCTCTGTTCACTTTGTGTATTGAAGTAGAAATGGTGCACTGTGCTTTGGCTAATGTATGCAGAACCTTATTTGGCTGTAGTTAGCCGAGAGCACTTGTGGTTTGCTGTTCTCTCACATCTCCTGTCCTTTATTTTAAAGGTCTCTGCGGTGTTGCTTGTTAACTGCTTTCCAACATTCTGCCAAATCCCCATCAACATTCCTAATATCAGGTGACAGTTTAATGCCTGGCAGCTCTTCCGGAAAAAGAGTGCCAGGCTTTGCATACAAAGTTCTCTGCACTTTTGAACTTTCTGCTCAGAGATTGATTAAAACTGAGACTAAAAGTATTGATTTATAAACATTTTTGTAAATTAAAATAATTAAGGGAAAGTACATTTAGGGAAAGTAAAACAATGGTTGAAAGCACAATGAAATTAAGCTGTTTGTTCGATTTGATTCCTCAAATGTTTCTTTTACCATTATTACAAAGGAAAATGTAGCTTTTAGAGTGCATGTCTATTATTATCATCATCATTATATTATTATTATTATTAATTCATAATAAAAAAAATTTAATAATTATTTTCATACATATATATATATATATATACACACACACACACACACATATATACACTATATACTTTATATACTTATATGGTAATTATATACTATATATATAAATATATAATATAGAAAATGTATATAATTTATTAGTAATAATTATACAATCTATTACTTTTATTACATTTTTTTTCTGCCAATGTCCATTACATAAGTATATGATTGTTATTTACTAAATGATAATGATAATATTAATACAACTACTACTAATAATAAAGTGGAATACAAAAAATAAATGTCCATTGGCATGTCTTTTTTTTTTTTTTTGTAGGATGACAACATTTTAGTGTGTTTTTTTTTACCCATGTGGTGGGAGTCATTTATATTCATATTTGTTTTATAAAATACATAACATTTACATTTATGCATTTAGCAGACGCTTTTATCCAAAGCGATTATTATTTTTTTTTTTTACCAGTATGTATTACATAATATATTTATTTTCCTGTCTTTTTGTTCTAGCATATATATGATGTAAGAGTCATCGTGAGCAGGAATGTGCACTTTTTATGCTTTATGAGCCCAATCATAGTCGCTTCTTATCTTTTCCCTTCTCATTCTATTCCTTCCTCCCACTTCCTGACCTCGCTCATGAAAATTCATATTCCTGCAGCTTCTGTAGGCCTCCCTGAAGCAGAATGCGCACCACCGGGGCTCGTGGGAACTATAGGCATATGACACGTCAAAAACCTGAGGCTTTTTCATGGATGGATGATGCACTTTTTCATTTCTCCCACTGTCTGTCTGATCTCGGGTGTGTGGAAGGTCAGGTAGAGGTCATGGATGGCTGTCAGGTGCTGCTGTACTTTATGAGCACCAGTCATCAGATGCAGTAGAGCTCTGTCACTCTATACAACGAGGAACAAGGAGTACGATTAGTTTAACGTACAGATAAATAGTCACAGGCTGTGTTGAAACATGAATTAAGCAGTTGTAATGCTGTTTTGAGTGGATGAATCTTGATTTTAATTTTAACTGAAGCAATGGCAAGTACCAATTAAAAACAAAGCAGTCATACTTTTTTAGAAGCTTATTAGATTAGCTGAAACAATATTTTGTGGCAAGTGTCATTTTTTTTATAAAGTAAAATGCTGGACTCCTTTGAAAGATGAATGTGCTTAGTTGAATTAAATCCAAATATCAATCCTACAAGTGCAAAAACCCATCAAATCAAAATTGGAGCATAAAATAACAGACTTGCATGTGTAACTATTTCACAGTGTAGCAAATTGGTGGTTAAAAAACTAAAAGTCATAAATTTCTGTACAAATCACATCATAATGCAACATTTACTTATTATTAATATATTTTTGAGTTTATTAATATCAATAATTTTTTTATATTAAATAAAATGTTATTTAAATAATATTATAATACATAATATTATACATGTTATTGTATTGTTTTTTATTAGTTATTTTCCATTTATTTATTATTATTATTTCACAATTTTATTAATTTTTCAGTCATAGAAACACACATTTTTTTTTAAAGTTACCTAATGTTTCCATTATCATTTTCCATTATTGTGGCAGCATTGAAAAAGCATGAAGCATGATTTGAGTCAAACAGCAGACAGAAGCCTGATCATATACAGAACGACTTTTTTTTTTTTTGTAGCATCCTTCAACAGATCCTTGTTCAGAAACAAACATCCACAAAACAAAACAATGCCGTATGTAGGGACCATGACATCTCACAGACTTGAGGGTGGACTGGTTTGTGTTTTTGATCCGCTCTGTCGTGGTTATAAACATGGGTGAGCTCTTGTTCTCCTCTTAATTACGGCAGAGCTTTGATGTTTGATTATTTCAGCTGGCACTTACACCTTGAGGAACCAGATGGGCTTCAGCACAATTCCACACAATGAAATGCTTTTAATTGATCTCAACAACAGAAACACTAGAAATGGTTTCTTCTATTCTTTTTCACCTCTCAGTACATCAAATAGGTGTGTGTCTTTGAGTTCAAAGGTCAGAGGACAGAAATTACTGCATGGGCACATATAAATCTGCTATAATGTAATGAAATATTTAAAAAAAAAATTTAATTGCCTGCACAGCTGCTTTTGCCCGCAGATTGTGTAGATACAACAGGCCAAGGGTAAATGGCTAAACCCTGACCTCTTGAGCTAGACCAGCATGAACCAGCCTGGACCAGCATGGCACTTCTTTCTCTTCAGCAGGACTGAGAAAGTTCATCTCGTGAAAATCCCATTCGCGCTTCTTGAAGCAATAATGACTCATGCAGTAAAAACATATGGAGCTATCGATAGCTGCTAGAAGATTTTTATTGCTCTTGATATGTTTGCACTGCGTGATTGGATGCCTTCCAGGAACCGGAGAGTTTGAACAGATTTAAAAACTACTGAGACCAACTACATCTGGCTGTCTTAAGAGGGAATCCTCTTGTAGATTTCACCATGTGTTCAGATCCATTCATTGATTTTATGAATTCACAGTTATCATATGCTGCACTCACATCATGTCAGAATTACCATGAATTTAATGTAGTTATTTTCTTTAATAAATGACACTGTGTTTTTCCCAGGATCTAAAATATAATGTCAGATGACAATATTATACATTACAGCAAAAGATGTAGACCAAAAATGACATGTCAGAAATTGCACTTAGAAGTCTGTTATAGCTTTCTTCATGCTGCCTCTGGTGACGTTTAACGCAGTGCCAATTCCATACGGCCTTTTTTTGTTTCTGGTGGAAACCCTTATTCAGAGAGCTTTACAGCCTCCATAATGGTCTCTTCCACCTCACACAATGGAGAGAAAGAGAGAATGCTGTTCTTCAGGAGCTGTGTCGATACAGTGGAAGTTAAAGAGAATGGCTAACATATTTAAAGTAATGACAAATCTATTACCGTCCTTTCCAGAGCCCATAGACCATAAGCTTGGTTTTTAAAGTTCAGCTTCTGCTCCTGTCAGCTGTCCACTGAGTCAGCAAGAGCGCCAATGCACACATTGTCAAAAAGCATTAAAATGAGTGAAGAAAAGATTGTGGCGTATTGAGTATAAGGGCAGCCTGTCTCAGACAGAAGGAGTTTTTAATCTGCTGTAGGAAACTCTAAGAGTAGCAATCCTTCAGATAACCAAGCTGACTTGCTGCATGACAAAATAAAGAGCTTCTTTAACCTCTCTGAACCTCAACTCAGTTAGGTGGTTTAGAAGTGACAGATTTATAAAACTATTTACCTACGTTCACTATGGCAACACAAGAAAACTGCACACCATATGTTCATCCTTTGCTTTTCATGTTGCATTAGCACTAAAAGCTTCCAGTGAAGTGACAGGGACAGAAAGAAATATGAAATTGCCCAACGCGTCAATTTTTTTCCAAACAAAAATTGCTAGAGGACATAATTATGATTTCCGAACTTGTTTTTGAAAAGGCTCCAGAGTCCATAGACCACAGAAGTCAGTTAATTCTCAGCACATAGAGATGTGATTATCACGTTCATGCTTATTACAGTATGTATACAGTTAAGTATGTGCATGTATGCAGGCTCATAGTGCTTCTTTACAAAGTAACATCACTACTGGCCAGGCATGAATAAAACAGCATTTTTAGTCATTTTAGCGGATCCGTTTGAACCTTTTCCGATTTTAATACAATTGTTGTTGTGTAAACAAACCAAATAAACTGGTTGGTCAGTTCTCATATCAGTCTTAAAGGAACAGTCCACTAGAGGTAAACATTTGAGATTTACCGTTTTCCAATCCATTCAGCTGTTCTCAGGGTCTGGTGGTAGCACTTTTAGCTTAGCATTAGCATCCCAATGACCAAAGAGTTTCAATATTTTTCCTATTTAAAACTTGACTCTTCTGTAGTTACATCGTGTACTAAGGTAGACGGAAAATGAAAAGTTGTGATTTTCTAGGCTGATATGGCTAGGAACTATATACTCATTCCAGCGTAATAATCAAGGAACTTTGCTGCCGTACCACGGGTGCAGCAGGGGCAATGACATTACGTAGCACCTGAAAATAGTCCCCAGCTAGTTTGTGTAGTTGCAGCAATAGCAGAGTTGCTATTCCTAGCCATATCAGCCTAGAAAATCACAACTTTTCATTTTCCATCAGTCTTAGTACATGATGCAACTACAGAAGAGTCAAGTTTTAAATAGGAAAAATATAGAAACTCTTTGGTCATTTTTGAGCAAGATGCTAATGGTGTAATCTGATTCAATGATCTATGCTAAGCTAAGCAAAAAATGCTACCACCAGAACCAGAGATCGGCTGAATGGATTTAAAAACTGTAAAACACAACTGTTTAACTCTAGTGGAGTTGGAAAATGAGCCAATTTTTTTTTTAAAGTGGAGTGTTCCTTTAAGTTTGCAGAACAAGACCAGACAGACTCAATAATTCCATTTTGAAAAAGAGTTCAGAAATATAAACACACTTACAAAAAAATGTAAAATGTTAAGCAACATTGAATTAAATATGAAGGGCCCTGTCATACATCCAGTGCAAGTGTTTTTGCTAGTTTCAGCCTGACGCATTTCTCATTTTCCCATCCTGCACCTCGTTTTTTAAATAGCAAATGAGTTTGTGCCCATTTATGCGCCCATGAGCATGCTGATCAAAAAAAGGGGTCTGTTCAGGCTCATTGTTGGCGCATTGCTATTTTGAGGAACTGAAATTAGACTGTGCCATAGACCAACTCAAACCTGGTCTTAAGACTGGCACAATATTTAGGGCCCGAGCACCGATGGTGTGAGGACCCTATTATATCTGCTCTGTTTATTGTTATTCTTCCGTTTCACCAAAATGAATCGCATTTTTGAGGGCTTAAACATGCTCAAAGAGTCATGAAATTTGCACACGCGTCAAACCTGGTGAAAATTTTCGTCTGATAAAGGATTCAGAAGAGGGTGTGGCAAAATGGCTCGACAGCGCCACCTATACTAAAAAAAATCAACAGCCTTCCAGCTATGTTTCATGTACATGCACGAAAATTCGCACACACATGTAACACACCACACTGTTACTCCTGAATCCGAGGTTCTACTATCGGCCGGATTCTCCTCTCCAGTACCCTGGCATAGACTTTCCCAGGGAGGCTGAGAAGTGTGATCCCCCTGTAATTGGAACACACCCTCCGATCCCCCTTCTTAAAAAGAGGGACCACCACCCCGTTCTGCCATCCCAGAGGCACCGTCCCCGACTGCCATGCGATGCTGCAGAGGCGTGTCAGCCAAGACAGGTTTTCGTCCAGGCCGTGGAACACTGGACCAGCTCTATACCCTCTACAGGGTGCTGGAGGGTTCATGGGAGTTTGCCCAACCAGTCCACATGTGCTTTGTGGATTTGGAGAAGGCATTCTACTGTGTCCCTCGCGGCGGCCTGTGGAGGGTGCTCCGGGAGTATGGGGTCCGGGGCCCTTTGCTAAGGGCTATCCGGTCCCTGTACGACCGGAGCAGGAGCTTGGTTCGTATTGCCAGCAGTAAGTCAGACTTGTTCCCGGTGCGTGTTGGACTCCGGCAGGGCTGCCCTTTGTCGCCGGTTCTGTTCATGATTTTTATGGACAGAATTTCTAGGCGCAGCCAGGGGCCGGAGGGGGTCAGGTTTGGTGACAACACGATTTCGTCTATGCCCTTTGCGGATGATGTTGTCGTGTTGGCCTCATCAAGCCAGGACTTTCAGCATGCACTGGGACGGTTTGCAACCGAGTGTGAAGCGGCTGGGATGAGAATCAGCAGCTCCAAATCCGAGGCCATGGTCCTCAGTCGGAAAAGGGTGGCTTGCCCACTTCAGGTTGGTGGAGAGTTCCTGCCTCAAGTGGAGGAGTTTAAGTATCTTGGGGTCTTTGTTCACGAGTGAGGGAAGGATGGAACGGGAGATTGACAGACGTATCGGTGCAGCTTCTGCAGTAATGCGGTCGATGTACCGGTCTGTCATGGTGAAGAAAGAGCTGAGCCGCAAGGCGAAGCTCTCGATTTACCGGTCAATCTACGTTCCTACTCTTACCTATGGTCATGAGCTTTGGGTCATGACCGAAAGGACAAGATCCCGGATACAGGCGGCCGAAATGAGCTTTCTCCGCAGGGTGGCTGGGCGATCCCTTAGAGATAGGGTGAGAAGCTCAGTCACCCGGAAGGAGCTTAGAGTAGAGCCGCTGCTCCTCCACATCGAGAGGGGTCAGCTGAGGTGGCTCGGGCATCTGTTCCGGATGCCTCCTGGACACCTTCCCGGGAAGGTGTTCCGGGCGCGTCCCACTGGGAGGAGACCCCGGGGGAGACCTAGGACACGCTGGAGAGACTATGTCTCCCGGCTGGCCTGGGAACGCCTCGGTGTCCCCCCAGAAGAGCTGGAGGAAGTGTCTAGGGAGAGGGAAGTCTGGGGTTCTCTGCTTAGACTGCTGCCCCCGCGACCCGGCCCCGGATAAGCGGAAGAAGATGGATGGATGGATGGATGTAACACACCAATACCTACAAAAAAGACTCTTGGTATGAAATCCGAATCCCAACAGGATGTTGGTTATTTAGAATTTTCCCTGCAAAATTGGTGTTGTTTTTGCCATTTCCAGGGGTTGTACTTTAACAAACTCCACCTAGAGATTTATACAGATCAACACCAAACTTGGTCATTGTCATCTAAAGGCCTTTGCGATGTTAAATTGCGAAGATCTTGAGGTTTTGTTAAAGGGCATGTCCATGGCGGCCTGACAAATTTCGATGTTTTGCCATGAAAAAGGAAGTTGCTGTAACTCAGACATAAAATGTCCAATCTGCCCCAAATTTCACATGTTAGATATGAAGTCTGCCCTTAACAGATCTAAATGCCCATATTCAGTTATAGTCATAGCGCTGCCTGCTGGCAACAGGAAGTGACATATTTTACGCTGTTATTGACATTAATGTATTTTTTGTGGTCAGTCTAATCTAAAGGCCTGTGCGATGTTCAGATGTGAAGATCTTGAGTTTTCGTTAAAAGGCGTGTCCATGGCGCCATGACAAAATTTGATGTCTCGCCACAGCAAGAGAAGTTGTTGTAACTCAGGCATAAAATGTTTGATCTTCCCCAAACTTCACATGTTCGATAAGACTCCTGGCCTGAACACATCTGAAGGCCAATATTTCATTATAATGATAGCGCCACCTGCTGGCAACAGGAAGATTGGAACATATAAATGACTTTGACATATTCCACTTATATTTATAACTTTAAATGCATATTTCTCGCCGTTCACTTTTTTTACCAAAGCCCCTCGCTGGCGGTGAGCCCGGGTGCGAGGACCCGTTCATCGCTGCTTGCAGCTTTAATTTTTCTTTGTTATTTAAAGAGCTCGTTAGTAATATGTGCCCAAAGGCGAGTGCACAACATGTGTACACTTTACTTATTACACAAACAGGGGCACGCAGCATTACACAAACATTAAAAAAAAAAATTAAATTACATTCGCCATGTATATAGCTAACCCGCTATGGCACAACGCAACTGGAATTTAAGGGGGGTGGGAGTTGGTTGGTTTGTTGGTTTATTGCATGTTACGCCCCAAAAACACCCATTACTCATTAAGAGAATAGGGAAAACCCATTTAGACCATGCACCCAGGCGCTGACCTTTTTCCCGTCGTTAAACTAGCAAAAGTGGATTCAGACACGCCCTGAGTTCACCTGCGCCGTGTGCTTTAGACCATGTGCTTAGATCGTTAAAATAGGGCCCAACATTTTGAAGTAAAAAGACCGTATTTTCTTCGAAATCATGCCAATATTTTGTTTTATTTATAAAAAAACAAAATATTATTATTTATTTATTTACAGTGTGCTACAATGATACCATATCCATTTATTCCTGACTTTTGATCCATTTTCCCCATCTCTTCTTATGCCATAAAGGCCAGTGGTAGCGTGACCTGTCGTGGCTGTCTGTGATGGACAGGACTGAATGCTCATCTTTCAGTGTATAGCCGGTCTTGACCCACACGGCCTCCTCTGCATTACGCCTTTCTCCCGTAACACCTGTCAGATTGGGGCCTCCACTGGGTCATTACCCACAAGCCCTATATTAAACTCATCTGTCAAACGGCACATAATAAAGAGAAAAACCAGCACAAATGCAGAACCACATCTCTTCATCTGTTAGGTAAGCATAGCAAATCATTATCTCGCCATCTCTGAGCTTTAAGAGAGGGAGGCTGCCTTAAAAGTCTGTCATTTAAAAGAAAAAACTACATGCAGTGTGTATATACCCACATGGAAAAAACCTATATAAACATATATGTTTCAATATAGGTTTTGATATATGTTTTTAATATATGTGACATATATAAAATTGGCCGTTTTCCTATATTATATGTACATATATGCACACATATATATGTACACATATATGAACAGATATATATATGTGCATACATATACCTATATAGGTACATATATGCACGTATATATGTACCTATACGTTCACCTATAATAGTAAAATTAAAATCCATAGCTGCTAGGCAACATAAATAAAAGTCCAAAATGTAGAAATGTGCATTATTTATTTACTCAAGATCAATCAAATAGTACAAAACAAAAAATATAGTACAAGAACCAAATTAAGTCAAAAAACCTGCTAGGCAACATAAATAAAAGTCCAAAATATAGAAAAGTACATTATGTATTTACAAGAACAATCAATAGTACAAGAACAAAAATAAAACCAAAAACTGAACAGAAAAAAAAAATCTTTAATATTCTTTGAAGGTCTGTCATGACGCGCCTCATTATCCTCCTCCTCCTCCTCTTCCTTCCTGCACTATCCAATGACGTTTGATAGGGTGTCCGAGATTTTTATTTTTTCCTCTTTTTTTTCAGCGCACAAATTTTTTTGCGGATAGGCGTTTTCGTCCACAGGGATCTGGCGTTTTGGAAGAGTGAAACCGATGTTTTGAAATCGGGTCCCAGAGTGGATATATTTGAAAACGCCGCCTTTGCGTTTCTTCTCGACGGCGAATCCTTACATTTTCTGAAAATATGGCGTCATCAGCCCACGTCTCGCCCCTAGTCAAACACCACTACATCACGTAACAGTAACAGAAACATGAACAAACACTGAACGCTAACATTAACACGGATTAATAAATGTATTGTTCCATGTTCGTTTATGTACCACGCGCAGCAAATCAATGTCTTCTTCTCTGTTTTAAGTGTATCTCTGTGGCAGAATTACAGCGCCACATGCTGGTCTGGCATGTATTCTACATCGGTTTCGTGTGGATGCGGATATTTCTTGAGACGAGGGAAAAAAAGATCGGGGGTCCGTCTCCGTGTGGACGGGGCCGAAGAAGTAAAGGGTACTTACGGTTATGGATAGAAATGTAGCGGAGTAAAGAGTACAATATTTGCCTCTTAAATGTAGTTGAGTAAAGTCATGAGTACTCCCCAAAAATGATACTCGAGTAAAGTACAGATCCCTCAAAATTGTACTTAAGTACTGTACTCAAGTAAATGTACTCCATTACTGTCCGGCTCTGTATATCATGTTAATATATTGCCATAGTTAAATTCCATAACATGCCAATTACATGTGATACCAATTTCACATGTTCGCACATACATAAGTTCTTGCATAATTTTTTTCGTTAATTCTTAGTTTTTGCCTTGATAATAGAAAATATGAGCTAGGCATCATGTATGACAGTCAAAAATGGGATATGAGCTACAAAATGACCAGATCCTGCCATTAGCTCTATAGAAGACATATCTTGTATGTATAGGGCTTATATGTGGATATGAAGAAGCAATACAGGAGACCTATATTTCCTGTATATGCACATATATCCACCTCAATTTTGCCCATATGTGGCATATATACGCATATATGCAGTATATATATTATCATATATGTGCATATATGCAGCATATATATGCATATACACTGCATATAGGTTACACATATGCACATATATCCACATATAGGTTCTTTCCATGTGGGTAATTTTTGTGCCATTAGCACTAGCAGCACCAAACTGAAGTGTGTTTGTATGAGCAAGTTTGGCTCAACCAGTGGTGAGAGTTTGAGAATAAAAGAATACTTTTATTCAGAAAGGACATATAAAATTGATCAAAAGTAACACGGAAAGGCATTTAATGTTTTCTGTTTCAGATAATTGCTGTTCTTTTAAACTTTCTGTTCATCAAAGAGTCTTTAAATGTATCCCAGTTTCCACAAAAACATAAAGCAGCACTGGAGCACAAGAACAAAGTAAAATTTTAAATATATTCTAATAGAAAATATTATATTTCACTATATATATATATTTTTTGTAGCTTTGATTCAATAAATACAGCCTTAGTGTGCAGATTTTGTGCATTCAGGCCCATGCTTGTGTTGTCAGCCTTGATCTTCACAAAAATATGGCTTTATTCTGGATGGAGAGGATGTTTTGAATAGATGCTTCTCGTACTCAATCATGATTTCAACAGTCGGCCTGAATCCCTTCAGCTCTTTGTGAGCCCCTGAGTATCATTTGTATTGGTAAGATGCTGTCTGTATCTTAATCAGCTTCTTGTTTTTAATCTCCTGTCCTACTGTTTCTTAATTTTAGCTGTCTGGCTGTCAGATTTCATTATTTGTGATTACTTTGTGGTTTTATTTTGACAAGTGAGCATCATATTGAGTGAAAATTCTAGCTTGTTTTCTCAGCATGTCTGTATGTGGTGTGTTCTTCGGTGAAAGACGTCTCTGCTATAACCTCAAATCCTCCTCTTCTTTCTGTTCCATTGTGTTTTTTGCTTCAGTTTCAATTTCTGTTTGCCAAGTCGCTTTTTCTGTCCGCTGTATTTTCCAATCTTTCCTTCAATTTTTCTTATATTGCTTCCTTTACTTTATTTATCTCTTCTTGTCTTCAGGTCCTCTCGTATGGAAGCCTGTTTGCGACACTGAATAAAAAATGCCAATTGTGACATGAGTTTATATCTCACAATTCAGAATTTAGAACGTGCTATTGCGAATTATTGAGCAGAATTGTGAGATATAAACTCGCAGCTGTAAGAAAAAAATATTTTTTCCCTCTGAATTGGACTTTAGACCTCGAATTGCAAGTTTATATCTCACAGTTCTAAGAAAAACAGACTTGTGAATTGTGAAATATAAACTCAAAATTGAGTTAGAATTACTAACTTATTAAATCTTTTTTATGTTAAAGAGTTTATATTATGCAATTCTGAGAAAAAGTCAGAATTGTGTGCTCTAAACTCCCAATTGCGAGAAAAAAAAGAATTGCGAGAAAAAAATAATTATAAGATAAAAAGTCACAATTATTTATTTATTTTTTTATTAAGTGGGGGAAACGGCTTCCTATACTCTTGGGATGTTCCAGCTTGGGAAGTTTTATTAAAGGCAAATAAATCTGCATTCAAATTATTTATGGTATTTTTTTAATGTTTCTTATTCACTTACAGACAAAGATAAGAAGATTTTAAGCTCCAGCACAACAAAACATACGATGCATATGTACATTTTTTGCGTCAGTGTTTAAGTCAAGTCAAGTCTGCTTTATTGTCAATTCTTCCCCATGTACAGTACATACATACAGAGTATTGAAATTGTTAAGCAATCCGTTAACATTCCCATTCATCTCATCATGTCTCAACGTACATGATTCAGCATGGAAAGGAAAACATTAAAATATTAAAATATTATGGCGGCGCTCATGTGCGCTCATCTCGTAATGTGATCATTCCTACATGACTTGAAGGCAGCGTTTCTCTCTCTTTCCAGATATGTTTTTGTGTGTGCCTCTCACCTGCTGAGCGTGAGATTGCTGTCAGGCTTTGACTAATTGCTTTTCTTCAGCGAGAGGAAAGAGGAAACCAGTCGGCTTTGTGAATTTGCTGAAGCTCTGAATGTCTGGGATCTGGTGCTGTTTCTGGCACCTGAATAACAACACAAAAGCAATGCAATGAAAGAAAACGTATTCAGCAAACTTGAATTGCATCTTCTGATAGAGTACTGAATCTCTGGATGTAAAAACAAGCAAAAAAGAAGCAGAAACAATTGATCAAAGCATTGCTTGTGCACATGCAAGCTTACCTGATCATTAAAGTGTCTTCTGTATGCCCTACTCACTCAGTCCTGAACAACAGGTTCCCTGTCTCTGGACTTCAGGCTGGAGTTTTCACTTCATCACTCCATTGGGAATAAAACTCAGAGTCTGGATATCCAGGAAACTTACAGTATGTGCCAGCGGCCAATAATGAATTGACACACAGCCCACCGTAAGCAGGTAATCCTCACATTTCTCATATTTTTAGAGCCGGGATTCACATAATTTATACATATACATATACACATACACACACACATATGTATATAAATACACTCAATAGTATGCATCGATTGCAATCAAAATGATTCAACTCCCTCTCCCCCAAGTCAGTTTTAATATTTACAAATGTAATATCCAGACAGTTTAGTGGCATATTAAAAGTGATAATCTCAATATATAATATTATATTTTTTGGGTTGTAGGATTTTTAGTATGTCATAATTATTCAACCCCTTTTCAACATTGCTGTTTTAAATCACTTACTAGTAAAGCAAGGTAAAATATTGTGTTTAAAACAGCATTAAACCTTGGGAAACACTATGACAACACTTCATTAGCTTGGGCACATACATAAGTTTAGTCCATGTGCTAAAGTTGAGTAATTATGGCCAAGTTAAAAGAGCTCTCGCAAAAGCTAGAGAGAATAGTTTATTAATTCCATCAGAAAGGCTACAACTTATAAGAACATTTCCAAGACATGAGTTCTTGGAGACACAGCTGGCAACATCATTAATACGTTTAAATGTATTGTACCAGAAAACCTTCCAGGGTATGGAAGAAAAAGCACAGTATAATCGCAGGGAATAAAAAGTTTGATTAGAGCGGCTGAGAAAAACCCTCCATGTACTGCAAGATGACCTGATGAAAGGAGGATAAAACGGTTCAATGTCAGTATAAGAAAAACTTTTGATCAAGCACCAAAGTTGACTTATGGGGACTGAATAATTTTGTGCATCAATGGTTAAAGTCAATAAGCAGAATATCTTACAGGTCAGGAGTGTTGAAAAATTGTGATTGCAGCTATATATATATGTGTGTGATTATACAGTGTTTATGTATATATATATATATATATATATATATATAGAGAGAGAGAGAGAGAGAGAGAGAGAGAGAGAGAGAGAGCGATAACTCAAAGATAACTCAAATTCCGCAATTAGTAGCATCTGAATATACTGAATATGTTTCTATAAAAGACATGAAAAAAGACATGCATCAGTGAATCATGTCTTTTTGATTTGGTTCATATACATGAACCATCTGAACAAACCAATTCACTTCAGACGTTTCAGTGCTAAATTTGACAGAGGGGATGTTTTAGAAGAGCACATTTTGATTATTGCCTCAGCTCGCTCAGCTGTGAAGTTAAGTGTCATTAGTGTCTCATTTAGAAATGGCTATGTGGCATTATGGTAAAATAATGCTGAATTCAGTTAGCCTCTCCCCAACTTTGACACAATTTAAATGGAATTGCATAAAAGCCTGCAGATTTTTCCCTGAAACTCACACAGAAATGGTGAAAAAGGTCAGCAGATCCCATCTGGTGCTGATTCGGCAGAGTGACTCATTCTTGTTTCTTTACAGGAGACACATGCTGCACTTTCATCTGATTGGTGCCTAGACGTTTCTGAATCCTAAGTGATTCATTTAAAAAATCCTTCACAAGTACAGATCCTCCATGATTATCCGTAATAATGCTGATTTCTAAGATGCCTCATTCTAACCAAATTCGAAGTTATTTTATGTATCCTTTAGGGAAAAGGAAAATGCTCACTGAAGAAGAAGAAGAGGAAGAAGAAGAAGAAGAAAAAAATGTTCAAGCAAGAGAAATGTCTGATAAACAAAAGTCAAAATATGACTAATGATCCCCTCAGAGTTTTACAGTCCAGAGAAGATGCCGCTGGACAGGTAATAATAATCACATTCATGCAGCTCGCTTTGGTGTGTTTTCTGCAGACGCAGCACTTTGAACAGGTAATTACAGAGCAAACGGAGGAGATGAGTTGACAACTGTGCGAGGTGGAGGATTTGTTTATATTTCCAAAGAGAGAGATTTGAGGTGCAGGCATAAGCACATTCACACTCGCTGACCTTAAAAAACTCTCTCTAATGATGCCAAAGGCAATATGATTTGAACAAACAGTTCAAACAGCCAGATCAACAGCAGAACACATTCACTCTCAGCCTGAATCCTGCGGGAATTTCCATACTGGTCTAGGATGGTTTGTGCTGGTCTTGCTGGTGAACAAGCATTTGAGTTTATTTATGTCTCTCTTAAGATGTATATCACTGAAAAATATATTTTTGAAAAGTATTTTACGCTCACCAATGCTGCATTTATTTAATAATAATAATAAAAACAGTAAAAACTCCAATATTGTGAAATCTTTTTACTATTTTAAAATAGTTTTTTTCTGTTTTAATATATTGTAAAATGTCATTTATTTCTATGATCAAAGCTGTATTTTCAGCATCATCACTTCCAGTTTTCAGTGGAAAAGAAAAACTAGCAAAAACTTTTTCCAATTGATGCCATTTAAAATAATAATAATATTGAAATATTGAATATTTTTAATACTTACAGTTTATAATTTATATTTATTTAGCAGATGCTAAAGAAATAAATACAAATTCTTTTTGTTTTCACTGTTTTGTTGAATAATGATAAGGTACGCTTTGCAGTGGAAAAACTGAATGACTTACATTATATATGTATTTATTTATTGGGTTAAGTGGATGTTTTGCCCATATTTTCTATATATATATATTTTTTTATTAAAAGCATGAAATTTAATTTGTTTTGTTTTGTTTGTTTTTTTTACATCTCAGTTGAGGATATTTGCTATAGTGAAAGGTTTGGGACTGTGTGTTCTTGAGGTGCCAGAAGCTGATATATATTTGTTCAAAAAACTGAGTGCTCATGAGCAAAGATGGCATCATGCCGGTCGCGTACTCCCGGAGGCTAATGCTCCAGCTGACCAGCAGCCATTGAGATGAATGATAATGCTAACTGATGGCTTTCTCCAGGTATGTTGAATTAAAGGATGATTGACATTTATCGGATTCGCTCCAAGTCCCACAAGGAGCGGCACATCCACTTTCCCCTCGTTAACAGCTCGTCGAGGCAATAGGCCACCGGTCTACGTGTAAAGTGTTTTGATAGAGTCACATCATGCAGAAGTAGTGTTTCCATCCTGGAATACAAATGCGCTGAACGAGCGCCGAGAGTTCCCTTGATCCCTTTTTCACGTCATTTATAAGTAAATGGGCCTTGGAGAAGAAAGTGAATATGAAAAGGAATTGCAAAAGATCCCCTCTGCGTCTCGCTCAAGTAATGTAATATCTATTCATGAAAGAGGATAAGCATCTGATAGGGGCAATCAAGAGTCAGATTGGAGCCATGACTTTTCAGTGAAAATACACGATTTGATGCAATCTTCGGCTTCCCGTTCTAGTTGATGGCTTTCAGAATCGAAATGAGTCTAGCTGTACATGCTCATGTCAATCTAGGTCTTTATCCGGAAGCTTTATGAGAAAGTCTTGTCATACAGAATGAGGTCAGCATAATGCAATGCCCAAAGGGGCGGAACGGCAAACCCTGAACATCTGCATACATTAACACGTGCTTTCCCTGATAAACAGCAGAGGTAGCGTTGGCATATCCAGCCCTGAATGAAGCGCCTGTCTGGCCAGATTAGTTCAGTGTGCATAACAATCCATATGAGCTCACCATGTGTGTTTTGCACTCATGAATAGGGGTAATAAATACCTCAGTATTGCTCTCCAGCCTGCAGCCTCTCATCGGTACTTGTTAATCAGTCAGGACCTGCGGAGGTCATTCAATTGAGTTGCGAGCATAATGAGAACTTCATCATCTGCAGCAGAGTGCAGTTGGCTGGAGCTTGTCCTCGGGGAGGTATGATATTTGTAATAATTATTTGTGCGCGTGTCAGCATGCATATGCTGTTGCGTGGGCCAAAGTTCTAGCTAATGCGGCGAATCCTTGGAAATGCACCAGAGAATCGTTATGTGTTGCCTCACTGTTGAAGATGCTCCTCATTTGTCCGTTAGATGTCCTGCTTTTCTGTGCATGTTCAATTGGTAATTATCTATAATCAAATATAAAAGGCTCTATTGTGCATTTGTACAGAAATATAAACACGCTACACACTAAAAGTCGTAAAGGCCTATGGAAGTTTCTGTATTTAAATTTGGACCTACACTTCACACACAGTCGGCAGACAAATAATATTTTAAATCATTGTATTTTCAAATTAAAATATCTGAAAATTCTTAAAATATAAGATTCATACACTGGATAATTAATGATGCATACAATATTAAGACTTCTTGTCAAATATTTCATTACATAAGTGTATTTTGTTTGATTTTCTACCTTTTTACTGGTTTATACTTAAAAACAAATGCAGTAAGACAAAATACACTGAAAACAAGTTTTAATTTCTAATGCAGTGTTTATTCTCAAGTAAGTTTACTGTATCTTGTGAGATTTTTCAGACATTTTGTGGAAGGTTGCCATTGCCAAAATTGATTTCTGAGGATTAGATTCTCTTTTAGTTATATGATGGGAAGATGAAAATCTGATGTCAGTGTAGATCAATTTATTTTGACATACAGAAAATTCTTCCGGAAGTTCACAAAGTTTTAAGCATCACTAACTTTTAATGCATTTTCAGTGAATTATACAATGAATGTGTTGAACCAGACTGACATCATGTTTCCAGCCACAAACCATCTGTGCAGGCTAAACATTTGCATGATAAAAGCACAGTTAACCATCAATATCTAATGATAAATGTATACATTAGTAACCAGTTGTTACTTCAAAGCCTGACAGATCTGAGCTCTCATATTCTATCAGTCCCTTTTCAGAGGATGCAGTGTTTTCATATCTTTTTATGCATTTCCTCCTCAGTATTTCTTCAGTTTCTTTTAGACGTGATCTCTCCTGTCAACAATTGGAGCGCAATTCACTTGCTTCCCATTAAAAAATATCTTTCTGAGGTTTAGTGCACATTCTTTAGCTGACAGCACGCCAGTGTTAGCCACTGTTGCTTTGGTGAATTATCATTTACTTAACTGTGTTGTTGAAAGCAACATGCACAATTAAAGAAATAGAAAAATTCGTATTTTATCATTATTCACACCCATGGTATTCCAATCCTGCATAGTTTTCACAAGAAACACAAAAGGAGATTGAACTGAGCTGAGCAGAAACAGTTTCAGACCTCAGTTTACGTCCCTGAGAGTACACACACACACACACACACACACACACACACACACACACACACACACACACAACACAGCAATGCAATTTGCAGCAAATATGTGTGATTATGAGCTAAGCAAATAAGAGATTATTTATTTATTTATTTGCTAGGAATCCATCAAGATATTTGATTAGTGTCTTAGATGAGTGTCTCTGCTGGAATCACATCTTCATGCATCTTTGGCTCTTTTAAATGAGCCTGTCTGCATTGAAACCATAGGTCAGTATTATGGTCATCACCACACACCATTTGCAAGCATCATCCAATTACATCCGCTGTGTTTTACATCAGCGTTTACAAGTGAAGGCGAACTCTCCTTCCACTCTGATCGCTGTCTGTGAAAGTCGAAGCGGCATCTCGCTGATTGAATAAAAACAGCAGGGGCACTTTAATTAACCGGATTCATAGAAGCCTTCACAGAGATGGAGCTCTGCTTATACACCTCCAGCAGCAGTAATTACATTGGCTTGCTGAGGTGTTTGGTGCCTTTCAGCCTCTCTCTGGAGGTACAGAGATTGACAAAGAGAGGTAACATACTAGTTATAAAGGCTCTGTGAGCTCCCAGCGATTCAGCTGCTGTGAGGTCAGATGTTAACTCACTAATAGCACTGTGTGCTGTTAGGTTTAGTATACTGTATGTAGTTTAGGGCTGGGTGGAGCAACCAGAATGTCATATCATGATGAATAATTGTATGGCAAAGAGTAGTGTATATATATATATATATATATATATATATATATATATATATATATATATATATATATATATATATATATATATATATATATATATATATATATATATATATAATAATGTTTCTTTATCAAATAATTTGTTATTGCCTATACTTTACCATAAAAAAAAGGTTTTCATGTTTTTGAAATATCTTATGCTCACTAAGGCTGCATTTTCTTAAAAATACACACACACACACACACGCAAAAATCAGTAATATTGTGAATTATTATTAACATTTAAAATAACTGCTATATTGTAAAATTGTAATTTATTCCTGTGATCAAAGCTGAATTTTCAGCATCGTTACTCCAGTCCTCAGTGTCACGTGATCACTTTTGATAATTTTAATGCTAAATAAAGGTATTACTTCACAAAAAAAAAAAAATAAATAAATAAATTAATTAAGATATCTGACACCAAACTTTTGAACTCCTGAAATATATAAATGGATTTATTCATGTTTTTATATTGATTAATGTGGTAATGCCAAATTTGCAATAATCCAGTAATACTACTGGAATACTACACTTGATTTTATTTGATGATTATGTCTTTATATTCTATCGTTTCTGCTTCAGAGTAAAAAGTCACTATTTCTCACAGTTAAAATGTTTTCATGTAGTTATGACTTTGTATGTCACAATATGAATTTATCTCACCCGTCTGCCTTTAATCTTATAACACTATTTCAGTAATAACATTTTTATTCTGTCTCATTTTCTAGGCAGCTGGAGATTGAACTCAGGGCTTCTCAGAAACCACCCTCTTTACCCGTGAATCAAGAGTGTTCAAACATCCATCAGACGAGCGGCATTTCCAGCAGTAACACATCACATCACAAAGACTCCTGCTGCAAGAGGATGCAATTTAACAGACATCATCTCTACATGTAATCAAATGAACTAGAGATCCTTGGCAAAATTTCACTGATATCTCCAGCTCTGAAAGCATCACAGTCTGTTGTAGCATCTGTCCCAAGCTTATCAATAATACAATTAAATAACAATATAATTATTTCTGAGCATTACTTCTAGCAGTGTAAGTATCTCTCTCACTGCGAATTATGAATATGACCCTTAAAATAGATTACATTTATTATTGGAGTCATTAATACATTCATGTTTGTATGCTTCAAGCAGGCAGTCAAGTGAAAAATGGCAATATAGGAAAATGTAATCTTTTTTAAATAGGTTTCGATTGCGGTGAAGGGCTGCTTTGGGGGGGGGGGGAGGTTCACTAGCACACAATGAGTGTGTCATACTTTGAGCATATCGTCTTCCTCATCCTCAAACAGTCATTTACACTGTCAATATTCAGCAGGTGGAGAATATTCGAATTGGACTTGTTGCTAAGTAACAGGCAGGAAGGATTTCCTGTTTGCTACAGCTGCTCTCTTAAATAAAACTCTGTCAATATGTCCCAAGAGAAATTCTGTTTGGGTTCAGGTTTCAAAAGTCTCGAGAGCACATTGAGGATCTCCATCCATCCATCCATCGATCCATCCCAAAGCTTTAGGAACTTATAAAAATCATTATAGGGTTCTTTTCACAAATGAATGCTCAAAAAGTTCTAAAATCCGAGCAGGAAGTCTTCAATTCATACAGGTAGTCATGGCATTAAATGTTGCACGCACAAAATAAGTAAATAAATAAATACAACTAAACATCTTTCTCTGTGTTTTTGCTTTGTTTTACAATACAAATATCTAAACATCCTTGAATTACATTTACTTGGGATGCAAACTGAACATATGAAGTCTTGTTTTCTGAGAAATCGAACAAAATGTATCCCTAAAACAAGAACAAACATCAGTCAGTGGGGTGTGAAAACTTCTTTTCCCTTTGAATTAAGTAGATTTTTTCTTCTGAGCCCATTGGGAAAAAAAATGTGTTTTGTTTAAATCATAAACTCATCTCTTATTGATCAGTTTCTCACAAGACTTCTTATTTTATGTAGTTTTGCTTCTTAAGTAAATGCATCTTGATTTCAGAATCTTTAGACATTTGCACTGGAAAACAACTGAAAACTACTGAGGAAGAGCATCACTTTTTTGTGGTGTGATCAGAAGGTGCAATAAATGTTATTCCATGTTCTAGTGATTGGAAGCAGAGCTATTCAAGATGAAAATGTATTAAAAATTAATGGAGATCAGTCGGAAGTTGTATTTTCAAACTTTTAACTGTTACTAATACAAGACATGAACATTTAGAGACCTTATTGACATAAAAAGATATAAATACATGTTTTAAATAAACAGAAGCATTTTCAGCACTGGTCTCAGATTTGTGGACTGTAATTCATTTGTACTGCACTTACTCCTGTTATAAGTTAATGTATATTTCTTAATAAGTTAAGCTGAATACACACTGTATAATCAAGACACATTTAGCCAATTTTAGCTCCTCAAGGCACTAATGTGCCATTTAAGTGGAGAATCCAACAGCTGCACACTCGTGTTTCTTCTTACATAAAAGACAGTAGATGTTGCAGCATTTGCTTGAGCTTTGGCCCCAGATCTCACTGGGATCATAACATTAAAAGTGAAGAAATGCTCGTAAAGGACAGTCTTCACATCCCCCTGAGCTTTTTTTTTTTTTTTTAATCGGGAGACTTGAAAGTTAACAAGCAATTAAGGTAAACATACAATTTTACACCCAGGCCTATCTGCAATCAAAAGTGGTGCAATTACGAGACAGTAAAACCCCTTCAACCTGAAAACCCCAAACTGGATTTTAAAGCACAGATGTGCAGCAGTGGGAACGCCTGATTAAAGACAGAAAGCTGTGCATAAAGATTCCCTCATCTCCGCCATAGTAATTTTCTCATAATTAACATTTGAGCAAGGTCAGTGCCTCTGTGCAACACTTAATTTAACAGCACTGGTGTTTTCAAAGTCTTTTAAAAGGCTGGGGAAACACTTCACATATATTTTGGTGTTAAAGTCAAAGATTGTACGTCCAATAAAACTATTGCATTTTGATAGAAAATTAGACAATGCCTATCTAACATAGACATGCCTCCATCCTCAAAGACCATGTAATACCATCCAATTAACTCTGTAAAATTTCAGTGCTGTGTAAATATGTAAAATGGTATTAATAGCACGAACAAATAAATAGAACAAAGATACAAATTATACAAAGTTTACGTTTTTTTTTCAAGGTATTCAAGTACAGAAACAGAATAATCAAGTGTAAAAAATAAATGCATAATCTGCACTGCATAAATAAAATATAGGTTAATTCTTGTTAAAACTACTAATTAATTCAGTCAAGAGCAGTAAGTGATTTTTTCTTTTTTCTTTTCTTGGATAAACAAGAACACAGACAACAACAGCTGGTAAATTAGGTGCTGTCACTAAGAGACAATGCATCCAATATAATGATAATGTAATGAAATATAATGATTTTTTTCTCTTTTTTTCTTACTTTCACCTAATGGTGTATTCACACAAAACAAAATATGCCTATCACGTCTCTCGCTCTAGATTACTCGTGGGATTTTTTTTTATCACTCGGGCTATGGATTTATTCGCATGAGTGAGGCAAAAAACATCCCGTGAGTAATCAACCATGGTGAGGATAAATACGATCGCTGCTTTGTACATGTTGTGGAAGTCCCAATAAAGGCCGAAAAGCCAAACGCAGAAGTGTCTGTGTTCACAGCACCATACAGAGGTGCGCACAACTCTGTAAAGTTGTATCATAGATTTCGGGATGCCTGCAAACAGCTACAATAATGTGCACCTCCATTTTCTGATTCAACCAGGTGTGCCAATAAGCTCTTCGCTGATTGGCTTACGAGAACACATCAGGCAAATTATACGCTAGAAAAAAAAAGTAAAAATAAAAATGAGTTAAAAAAAATGAACACCCCTCACAGTTGTCATGAAGGGCAAAATTAGCTATATAGTCTTGGATCCCTATAATCATTGCCAAAATCAGCAGGGGTTCAAATAAATATTAAACCCACTATATGTTTCTATTCAAATTAGTTTGCTAAAATATGAACAGTTAAATGGTGGCTATTTGATTTCACGACAGACTTATTTTAACAGGTTAAGAAACCTGATTATTTTATAGTACCTACTGACTCCCTGTATAGGTTCTGTATAGAGATTGTTTTCCTTAGGATAAATTTATTATAATCTACTGTATATCAAACTGAATCATAATTGAATCAATTAGTAAAATCTGTGCTAATACCCAGCCCTATTGTCGGGTCATTTCTTGGTCTAGGTCTAAAATCTTGGTCGTGAAGCAAAACTAGCAGAGATCTGATAGTTTGTCTGTGTAATGTTTACCTTTGGACTGCACCGGTCTTCATTAGTGGGTGTTTTCATCTGTGCTAACAAGCTCATCTGTTTCATTTCAGATTCTGAATAGATGCAGTCCAGAAACACACACCAGCCCAGAGGTCTTGGCAAAAGGCTTTTTACTCACCGACAACTTTTTAATGAGATGACCACTAAATATCCCCTCCATACGTGCATGCTTTGTTTCTTAAAACTTAGTCTGGAGCATTACATAGATGTCACACTTTTGACCAGCTAGTCCGTCTAATTTTGTGCAAATTGACACGTGCGTAATATTATTGATGATCCCAGTGATGTAACTGGCAATAGAAACCTCATCAGTTTTCCTCATTAAGCCCGAGTTCCTCTTTAAATTAATGCTCTTGAGCTAATCGTCAAACAGGTGCCAGATGCAAATAGTGTCACTTTAAGTAAAACAATGACAAAATTACCATGATGAATAGTCCTCATTTTAAAAGCATATGGGTTTCTCGTAGCAACCAGTGTTTTTCTCTTAATGACATTACACATTACTCAAATTGATCTGTTTCGAGGTTTGTGGCATAATTGCAGCGCTGAGGATTGGCAGACATGATTAATATTATTCAGTGCTCTGGATTCTTATGCTAATGGAAGATCATGTTCTGTGTAGTTGTGATGGCAAGGCATGTGTGCAGGTGTGAAGGTACTGATGGAGTGGCTCATGTACTCATAATTACTACTGAAGCGGCAAGTTAAAGAATAGTCCTGCCTATATTTTTGGCAGTGAATTGTGATTGGCTGTTTGCTTATGTAGTCTCATTCTAGAAAGCATTTGATTGGATGAAAATTTGCATGTGCCCCTAAATGCATTAATATTTAAAATTTGTAAGTCTGCTTAAGAATGTTTTCGCTCGCATGGCTTTGACCTCAGAACTAACAGACGTTGGACTAAAAGCCACAAACCACACATTATTGCTTTTGTGGTTACATGAACTCGAAGCAAACTCGAGAAAACTGAATTTTGTCAAGTGGTTGTGCAAAGCAAGAATGAATTATGGTCTTGTAAGGCCCCGGGGCACAAACCAGCCTGATGCCATTTTTCTAAATATAAAATATATTCCCCACTTGTAATAAGTCATACTGCTCGCACCAAGCAATATTTTGTTTGTTATCTTGTATATAATTATACAAATATTTTTTTAAATAAAATTTTAATATACAATATTATTTAATTATATACTTACACAATAAAAATCATCAACTAATTTATTACATTTAAATTTAATTTAAGTTTATAATGTATGAAATTATTCTGTGTTATGTCTTCAGTGTTTTATTGTATAACATAATTGTGCAATATTAACACAATTGTACAATATCATAATTATTAAATGCATTTATATTATTATATATTCATATTAAAATTATTATAAGTATTATATTAATAATATTTTATTATATAATTATTATTATTATTAATTTATATCATTTGACAATTTCCCTATAAAATCCTAACAGGCTTTTAATAATGCCACTGAAATCATCACAAGGCGGCATCTGTACCATCTCATAATGACAACATGATTCTGCCTGCCTGTGTGTGTGTGTGTGTGTGTGTGTGTGTGTGCGTGTGTGTTTGTGTGTTTTTTGTGTGTGTTTGGTCTTGTTTGATTGGCAGCATCTGATGAAACTGTGTGTAAAGGACCATGAATGGATGAGCTGCTTCACCCTGAAGGACGGAGACAATTATTTTGAGACTTTTAGTTTTATTTTTGTAAACCCCTGATAAGAATATGATCTTTTCATGGTTGTTTTCATAGATTTTTGTTACGATTAGCAGAAGGATGGTGGCTGTTATCACTGATGGGATATCAGGTGTGAATTCCTATACTTACTTACTTACTGCCCATTATGCCTCTGGCATGTAGGGCAGCAACGAAGGTCCTCCACTCTGGTAGATTCTGGGCTATTTTCTGGACATCTCCCCATGTCAGGTTCATATATTTCATTTCTTCCTCTACTGTACGACGCCAGGTGATCTTTGGTCGTCCTCTCTTTCTTCTACCTTCGGGTGTCCAATGAAGGGCTACTCTTGGGATGCTGTCTTGCTCTCTTCTCAAAATATGGCCAATCCAGTTCCAGCGCCGCTTTGTTACAATGCTACCCATGCTGTCTTGTTGACATCTTGTTAATAGATCCTCATTTGATATCTTGCTTGGCCAAAAAATCCGACAGATTCTTCTCAGACTCCTTGTGTGGAAGACTGACAGTTGGCATATGTCACTTGCTGTCATTCTCCAGCATTCTGCGCCATACAGTAAGGTGGATAGAACGCAACTCTGATATAATTTTAGTTTTGTCTTGGTTCTATACTGCTGAGACTTCCATATGTTGTTTAGCATTCTGAATGCATTTCTGGCTTTGTTGATTCTGTTTTTAATGTCATTGTGTGCACCCCCATCGTATCTTACAGTACTCCCAAGATAGGTGAACTCATTTGTTGTTAGTAGAGCTTCTCCATTCACATGTATCGGTAATGGATCTAGGATGTTTAGCACCATTACTTCAGATTTCCTCTGGTTTATCTTCAGGCCAACTTGCTGTGCAAAGTAGCTGAGACGTGTTGTTTTCTCTTGCATGTGTTGGTGAGTGTGTGAAACTAGAGCCAGATCATCAGCAAAATCAAGGTCTTCCAATGTTGAGAAGAGGGTCCATCGTATACCTCTTGATTTATCTTCTGTTGTGCGGCGCATCACCCAGTCGATAACAATGTTGAAGAGCAATGCTGACATTACACATCCTTGTCTGACTCCTGTCTTTACCTGAAATGCCAGGCTACTGTTTCCCACCCGGCATTTGAAATTGGCATAAAAGGTCTTGATGAGGTCCACTATGTGTTGTGGAATTCCATACATCCTTAAGATGTTCCAGAGGCCGTCTCGGTGTATACTATCGAATGCCTTTTCAAAGTCTATAAAATTGATGTACATTTGCCTCTGCCATTCTGTGCATTGTTCTATGATATTACGAAGTGCAAATATCTGGTCAATGCACCCTCTCCCCTTACGGAATCCTGCCTGTTCATTCCTGAGTTTCTTATCTACTGCCTCTTTAAGTCGTCGCTCAATGATTTTTGCCATGATTTTGCTTGGTATAGATAGGAGTGTGATTCCTCGCCAATTGTTACAATCTCTCAAGTTGCCCTTCTTTGGTATCTTTATGATAATTCCTTCCGTCCAATCATCAGGTATTTCCTTTTCCTCCCAGATAGTTTTGAATAGTGGTTGAAGTATTTTTGAGGCGAGGTCTGGGTCTGCTTTGAAAAGCTCTGCATTCAGGTTATCTTGGCCAGGGGCTTTTCCATTTTTTAGGGATTTAATGGCTGAGACAATTTCTTCCTTTGATGGTGGTTCAATGCTAATGTCCAGGTCATTCTCTGCATGCTGGACATCTGGTTCTATTGTGGGTGGTGGTCTATTTAGAACTTCCTGGAAGTGCTCTGCCCATCGGGCTTCTTGTTGTGACTCAGTTGTCAATAGCTGACCCTTTTTGTCTATTATTGGTGCCTCAATTGTTCGTCTGTGTTTGCCACTCACTATTTTGGTGATCTTGTAGACTTTTCCTTGCTCCCCTTTTCTAGCTGCCTCTTCTGCTTGACTTGCGAGATCTTCTAGATATGCTCGCTTGTCTGCTCTGGCTTTCCTTCGCACTGCTTTGTTTGTTTCTTGGTATTGTTTCCTGTATTTTTCTTTAAGCCGTTCAGACTTTGTCTCATTTACTTTCTTCTTTAAGACCCTTCTATTTTCTACAGTTTGCCATGTGTCGTCACTTAACCATTCCTTCTTTTCCTTGTGCTTGTATCCAAGACAGGCTTCACTGGTCTTCACATAGGCTGTTTTGGTCTGTTCCCACAAAGTGTTGATATCATCTGGTTTAGGCTCTGTATGATCCAACATATCTGCTAATGCCTGAAATCTGTTCTTTAGTTGTAGCACAAAACAACCTTTGACCTTGGTATCATGTAGCTTTCCGACATCAAATTGTTTTCTGGCTGTCTTTCTGCTTCCTGTTTTCCTAAGCTTTATTCTCAGCACAGCTGTTACCAGGTGATGATCACTACCAACGTCTGCTCCTCGTTTGACCTTAACATCAAGTAAAGAGCGTCTCCATGTGCCATTTATCATGAGATGATCTATTTGATTTTGATCCTTTCCATTTGGAGAGTACCAAGTTAGCTTGTGAATGTCTTTGTGTTGGAACAGGGTTCCCCCAATGACGAGGTCATGGATGGTGCAAAATTCTGCTAACCTTTCTCCATTCTCATTCATGACACCGCAACCTTCCCTTCCCATCGCCCTATCGTGTTCTGTGTTGCTATTACCCATCTTGGCGTTTAGGTCCCCCATCACTATCCTCATGTCGTGTCTGGGTGTAGTTTCCAATATAACCTGCAGTTGTTCATAGAATTCATCCTTCCAGGTGACATCACTGTCATTTGTTGGGGCATAGCACTGGATGATAGTTGTGTTAATTTGCTTCCCCCTCAGCCTAATCTTCATGAGCCTACTGTTGACAGGTTTCCACTCCATCAAGCTCTTCTCTACTCCTTTCTTCAGAATGATGGCTACTCCTTCCCTATGTTGGTGGTCATCTCTTCCTGAGTACAGCACTGTTTCCCCTGTGCTTGTTGTGAGTCTCCCTGATCCTGTCCATCTGCTTTCACTTACTCCGAGTATATCTATGTTATATCTTCTCATCTCTGATGTCACTTGTGCTAATTTACTTGTATCGTACATTGTTCTTACATTCCAAAATCCTTTCCTAGTCTTAAGTTTGGCGTTCAGAATTTCCACCTTCCTGTCACTGGCTTCCTTTCGGCTTTCACCAATGACATTCATCCTAGTATCTGATGATAGCCCTGGAAGTCCATCACGTCCAGTAGTGCCAATTCCTTCTGTTGCTGTTTCCGTAACGTGTTTGTTTTTACAAGACAGAGTTGTTAGCCCTGTGCTAAACCTCCAACCTGGAGGACCAGTGGATTGCTCTTTGTCTGGCCTCTACCCTTTGACCTGTCCAGCATGGGTGGCCCTACCAGGAGATAAATCTCCTGCTGGTATAGCTCTAGGGGTCATTGAGACACACAAGCTCCCCGACCACTACAAGGTTGCAATCCAACGGGGAGTGTGTGAATTCCTATAGCAGAGATGATATTCAGCATTTCTCTTGTGGCTCTAGGATCTTTGATGCTAAAACGTCCACCTTGTAACTGACAAAGTTTACCAATGTTGTCATGGTTGACGTCTTTCTCCAAGGTCATCCAGCGCTTTTTCAGCATTTAAAAAATTTCAGCATTTAAAAAAGTCAGAAGTATAAATTATTCTATTAATTTAAAACACTTTCACACTGATATGAACAAAACTATAGATGGGCTTTTTGAATACGCAAATTGATCATCTGCAAATAGGAGGCACTTTTGGAACGGCAGAATGTAGTTGTTTACATTTACAGTGAATATTTAGTGCTTTACATTTAAAAAAAAAAAAATTTTCAGTTTGACCAATAAATCTAGTTTCTATAACGAAGCTGGAGCACAACATGTGTGCGTCTCTGAGCAACACTGCAGTGTTTCAATCTTGAAATAATCTGTTTTTAAACAAATCATTTGAGTAAATGACTAAATCTATTTATAAAGACAGCCACTTGATTAATTTCTAAATGAATCCGCTGTTTTAAGCAAATAGTTTGAATGCATGATTCAGTGAATCACTCATTAAGGGACTTGGCGCCACCTACTGGCAGTTTTAGTGTCATATCGATATATGATCAAATATAACAATCTTATTATCAGGTTGTGCTAGATTAGGCTAGCAAATCTGATTTTACTTTTGAGCATACGAAACGTTATGTTGTGCTTTTATTTTGAAGTTTGTTTTTAAAGGGATAGTTCACACAACGATGAAAATTGCTCCATGATTTACTCACTCTCAAGCCATCCTAGGTGTAAATAACTTTATTCTTTTAGACAAATACAATCAGAGCTATATTTAAAAATATCCTGGCTCTTCCAAGCTTTATAATGACAATGAATGGGTGATATTCAGCAGGGCAGTGCAGAGACCTTTGTAGGGGCAGGTGCTCAAAGTATAAAAGGGGCACATGGAACAAGGCTTTAAATAGCGCAGTTCAAAATATCAATACAGCAATATATTGTGATGCATTCCTTGCTGATTCACGTATCGATATGGATGATTATGTATTGATACAGCAGCAAATGCTGTGATGCAGTTTTGAAAAAGAAACGGATTAGAAGAGACAATTTTAAGTTTAAAAGAAAAAAAAAATTGTCCACCTAATAATAACTCTGGGATTAGAAACTGAAATGTCTTAAATTGTCCCAACCTGATGGCTTTTTCTTCTCTGTTCTACAGTATAATTAAGAACAGCGGTTATAGTAAAAACTATAGAAAACCTCTACATTTTCCTCTTTCTCACCAGCCTCTGTCTCCTGGATTGCTGTTACCTGCTCTTTCTGTCACTTGTGCCTCTACATTTCCCTCTTTTTCTTCCTCTTTCTCCATCTCCTCATCTGATCTATTACTTTCCACTCTCTGTCCATCTAGGAACAAGGCTCAATTTACTATTTCAGCATTGATCTATTATTTTAACCATCACTACTACTCTTGCACCTAATCAATAAGTCCACCTTAAATATTGATACAAAACAAAAAAAACTGATACACTGGAACATAGTGATTAATATTATTATTACGGTTGTAGTTCTTGTTGTCTAAAATTGAACACCTTTGCAATGTAAACAAATGACAGGCTGCATGTGTTATTCATCTGTCACATTTAAAATATAATTATATTTTAATTCATTTCTGAATTGTTTTTATTTTTATAATGATAATTCAGAGAATGAGAAAATCTGAATAAGCCTTGCCAGTGTTGTGATATTTTAAGGCACTCTACGTGTTAAAAAATAAATAAATACTGTAATATAATAATAGTTTAGTCAAATAACATAAAAAGACCAGACCCTCGATCAGGGGCGTCATGCATTCATGATTTTTGAGGGGGCACATTGGGGGTGGGGGGTAAAAGTCATGCTAGTGTGGCAGTGGAGGGGCATATAGGACAGTAGCAGACTACGCCACGATGGGAGTTACACCCAAAGAATCTTGTTCTCTCGTTCTAACCAGGCACTCAAGTTCGTGGATGGATCAGCCAGAGACAGTGGCCCGTACAAAAATGCATTTTTTATTATTACTTAAACACACAATGATCACACCCCCGAGAGAAGAGGAGGACAGGACGGAATCTTACCAGTGGAAGACTAGTGGCTTGAGCAATGAGCATCCTTAAAAGACACCCCAATCACACGTGTCGATTTCACACACGCACCGCAAGGGAAATGGCCACACTCAGTGAACACAGCCACAGCACACACCAAGGGACCCACCACCGCAAGGGGCACTGCTCCCACTGGCAGTTCTCAGCACCTGGACAAAATGGACACTTGAAAGTTAAACGAAAATAACAATTACAACACAATGTCTAATCAGTCACCCGTTCTAAGGCCCAAGATTATACTGGGGTTAGCAATATGAACAGGGACTCAATCACACAATAAATCAAAAATAAACAATCAACCCTAGACAAATCACATAAAAAGGTCAAATGAAAAACATCACAACTGAGTTCAATCCTCCTTGGTCCAGTGTGAAAAGGCAATCGGGTACGACATAAATATGTGAACATGTAACGTGAAGAGTATAAGCAAAGCAGCAGTTGTTCAGCGTCGATGTAGCCAACTGGCGGCCGCACCCCCGGTTAAATAGCACTCCCTATGATTAACAACATTGCGTCACAGGCGCTGAGCTCTGATTGCTGATAGCAGAGCGCACACTCAGCTGGTGAAAGGGCTGCTGCCGCACCGGGGATTCTACAACATGAAACATTCCTTATAAGCCCACTTTATAGAGTTAACGAGTGAAAAGAGAAACAAAGCTAACCATACCTGCGGCGCTATGGTAGACAGGTAACCAGGCAGACATCAGGTCACTGGGCAGGTAAACAAGACAAGTCGCGTACCGGTGGCATCATTTATCCAAAGAAAAGTCCCGGTTTATAAAGGGGGAGTAGTCCTCGCGATTGGCTCAAAGTTACCTGCCCAGAACCACCCACAGCTGCAGCAAATCAAGCGTCACCCAGGGAGGCATGAGCCAGAAAACTGCATCCCGCCACACTAGGAAAGCATGTGATATAACTGATATAGGCTTATGTTTTATTTATTTTTCATTTTTATTCAAAACAATTCCAAACATGCTTAATATATCAGGAAATATCTCGATTCTCAAACGTGTAAGTAAACGCGTTCTGCACCTTTATAGATTGTTATTTGATCAATATATGGAAAAGTGGTGTAATCTATTAACTACACATAATACCCCGACTTTTTACTTAAGTGCCATATCATGCCATAAAATATTTTCAATATGACTGAATTTGCATTTAATTTAAATTTTAATAACAATATTGTACATTTACATTTACATTTAAATTTATTCGTTTAGCCGACGCTTTTATCCAAAGCGACTTACAGATGAGGACAGTGGAAGCAATCAAAAACAACAAAAAGAGCAATGATATATAAGTGCTATAACAAGTCTCAGTTAGCTTAACACAGTACACCTAGCATGGGATTTTAAATAATATAATATAAAGAAAACAGATAGAATAAAAAAAGAATAGAGCAAGCTAGTGTTAGAGGTCTTTACACACACACACACACACACATACACACACACACACATGCAATTGCATACTTAATGAAAAGAAAACAGAATATAAAAAGATTAAAAAGGTAGTTAGATTTTTTAAAGAATAGAATTAGAATAGTGAGTGTTAAAGTTAGAGGGTCAAATAAAGATGGAAGAGATTTGTTTTAAGACGATTCCTGAAGATGGCTAAGGACTCAGCTGCTCGGATTGAGTTGGGGAGGTCATTCCACCAGGAGCCAGTGGTAGTTTTGTAGGCAAACATTAATGCCTTGAATTTTATGCGAGCAGCTATTGGAAGCCAGTGCAAATTGATAAACAGATGTTCATTAAAAATTAATCTTGCTGCCGCGTTCTGAATTAATTGTAAAGGTTTGATAGAATTGGCTGGAAGACCTGCCAAGAGGGCATTGCAATAGTCCAGCCTGGATAGAACAAGAGCTTGAACAAGGAGTTGTGCAGCATGATCCGAAAGAAAGGGCTTGATCTTCTTGATGTTGAATAAAGCAAATCTGCAGGATCGGACAGTTTTAGCAATGTGCTCTGAGAAAGTCAGCTGATCATCAATCATAACTCCAAGGCTTCTAGCTGTTTTTGAAGGGTTATGGTTGATGTGCCTAACTTGATGGTGAAATTGTGATGAAACGATGGGTTTGCTGGAATCACAAGCAGTTCTGTCTTGGCAAGGTTGAGTTGAAGGTGATGGTCCATTATCCAGGAAGAAATGTCTGTTAGACAAGCTGAGATGCTAATAGCAACTGTCGGATCATCAGGATGGAATGAGAGGTAGAGTTGAGTGTCATCAGCATAGTAGTGGTATGAAAAGCCATGTTTCTGAATGACAGAACCTAATGATGCCATATTGTAAGTTACTTATTTTAACACTTTCATTTTACAGAGAGTAAAGAAAATTTACATTATCAAAGAACATTTTCATTCAGTCTAGCCAGAGTTCAGGCACTCTCAAAAACTCCCATTTAAATCACTGAAGCACTTTACATTACATTATGCACATCTGCACTTTTGTTGTTTCTGATGAGAGAATTCGCTAAATAATTCAGTCAGCGAGCAAGTGAACAAAACACTGCGTTTCAGTGATGACTCTTCTGCACGTCTCCGATTGGCCATTGCATTCATAAGCACAACAGAATCGTTTCTGATTGGTTATCATGAAGCGTTATACGAACGCGTCTGTCTCTGGCTCATCGCCAGCCAGCGAACACAGATTTGAATTTAGCATTGAATTTGGAAGCTGCATTTAAATCCACTTGGCTCAGAAATCTTTGAATGGGCATGACCCCTCTGCCCTCAATGCCTGTGAAACGATTCTCCCTCAAACAGCCCGCTAACGTTACTTCTACACTACAGGCTACACACCGCAATATAAACAACATATCTGCATGTTCTCACATCACGTCGTTCTTGCAAAATAATAATAAGTAAATAAATATCAAAATCACTTCGCTGAGAATGAACACCACTTACGAGCTTCCGCGGTGTTGAAAATATCCTCTGGCAATTAAAAAATGCGAGTGCGGCGTGACGAATCTTCCCGGTCGGATGAGGTCGTCGTCGTCAGGTGAAAGGTCATCATGTGGATCATCTTATTGACGGCTAAATTATTATTCAGAAATTGTACTAATATTTAGATTGGGCATGGGCAGGCATTCACAAAAGGGTACGTTATGACAAAAAAAATTAGAGGAAATTTTGCTTTGACAAAAGGGCAATTTGGGCACCAAGGGGCAAAGGGGCAGGTGCTCAAGCACCCAACGCCCCCCGCTCTGCACGTGCCTGATATTCAGTAGTCCAAAAAACGGCACCAATCCATCATAAAAAAAAAGTTTTCTTCAGAGATTCTTCTCTGTGATGTCCAGCTTAGTCTAGTTTGGGTAATTAGTCTCATTAAACTTATGCACATCTTAATGTGATGTTCTTAAGACCTGCCATTGAGTTATTGTTCATATGATATTCTTTTTATACATTTTTTATTATTGTGTTTTGGCTTCGTTTTTGACCTTGAATCACTGCAGATCACGCTCTCGTTAGAACATGTCCAACTCTTTTTTACGTTACGAACTCGGCCTGGTTTGTACTTTTTGAAACTTGTTTTCCACGGCTTTAATAAACTTCATACTGATCCCAATCCTGCAGGCATTTACAGAGTGGTGCGATGCTGTTCTACAGGAAGACGGCGGAGGCAGGAAGGGAAGGAGTGAAAGAGAAATCCCTCTTCAAGAATAGCTCCAGAGCCGAGCTGCTCTTCCTGCTATAGGAAACCTGGAACGGGAGGGTGAAAGCCTCGCTAAAGCAAATGCTGACAGAAATTCAACCCTAATGGGAAAAATGCGCACACTTCTCACAGCCATTCCATGCCACTTTTCAGGAGACTGAGCAAGACTTCCTGTGTCCTCCTGAGATACTTCCTGTGCATACCAACAAACCGCTCTTCACATTTAAAGGGTTTTCTCCTCCTTTTGGCACTGTTTTCTGTAATTCTTTCACAAAATGGTTTATCTTTATATCCATCTGCTTTCTCTCTCTCAATCCCTCCACTTCCTCTTCCTATACATGTGCTGTATCAGGCATTCATCTTTCTTCTGGGCTCTGACATTGTCTCTCTCTTCTTTCAGCGTGTAAGGTGTCAGAGTTCATGGGAAGGAAGCTGAACCCTTCAGTGCAGGTGTGTTGGAGGAGGCACGACGGCATGATTACAGATACAATGAGTATTAGACATTTTTTTAAGCAATCTTATTTATTTTTTAAGAGTTACTTTACTTTTAGCATGAAATTTAACTACTTTTTACACATTGTTTTAGTCAAATGTTCACGCGTGTTTAAATCTGTATGGAATTTTTTAAATATTTTGTTTAATTTCGCACTTCCTATCAACTTAAGTGTTCTTTTCATTGACTAAAATTAGATTGCATTTAAAATCGCAAGTAAAATCGATTAAACTGACTAAAGTGCAAAAACTAAAATCTGCTCTCTGCCTTGCTATTGGTCACAAAAATAGATAGCCACACCCCAAACTTATTTCATTGGTTGAGTTGGTTTGGCTGTGTCAGTGTAGTTCGGCTTTAACAACCACAGCAACGGAGTCACAGTGTCTACACTGTTGAACAAGCCTACTTATAATCTACGTTGGGATAGAAGAAAGAAAAAGCACTTTTACGATGCTATCATGCTCTTTGTAAAGTTGCACAGTAAAGCAGGCCTGATTGTGTCTTGCACACACACATTATTTATTGTGGGAAGCTGGCATGTTTCTGCTGACAGTCGTCTTGAGTTCTTTATTGAGGGCAACAGCTGGCAGTTCCCTTTGCTCTTATCTCACACCCAGACACACCCTCCGCTGGCACACTCATCTCTCTGTTTCTCTCTCTCTCACTCTGCCTCTTTTTTTTCTCCGTCCACATCGACCCTCGGCCCCACATGAGTGCACAAAGAGAAGTCTATTTCCCACTAAATTAGATTTGCTGGAGGAAAGAGGTTTGCGCTGTTGAAGCTCACCCAGACTGCTGTAATATTTAGCTTTCATGCGTGTGTGTGTGTTTGTTGTTCAGCGACGTATTTATACCTCACCATATAGATCGTACAATGACTGGCTTCAGTTTCTGTGTTAGCAATCGAGCGAGCTGGATGCTGGAAGCTGCCGAATAGTGACACTTTTGACCTGTTTGTGAAAACACTAGACTCTGGACTAAAGATGGACTTGAGCTCATGTTGTTGGAGGCTGAGATGTTGGGTAGGTGTGAATTTATATATATATATAAAATACTTATCTAAGTATATTTTTTAAAAATATTATAATAATAAAATATTTATACTTTATATGTTTTATTGCTAAAATTAAATATGTACATTTTTAAATGATGAATTACCATACTTTTTATACTTTGACACAAATTTGTTTATATATTTATGAAAAATTGAATTGAAAATCCGAACTGCCCTTATTTTGTCAAATGAGAGTTTTTGCAGAATATTCATGAAGCTGTTTTGCATATATTAACAGTTCGTAGTGACTACATCTGTCCAAAAAATTGGACTTTGATTGGGTTATTTTCCTAAGTGAATATATAAAGAATAATTGCAAACATGCTTTTTATACACTTTAAAACATAAAAACCTTTTGTTATGTTTCTGAAAATTGTGTTTTATATTCTTTTTTTTCTTGAAATGTGAATGGAGAGTTTTTGTGACCAAGTCACAAAAGAACTCAAAATTTTTTTGAAATGCCATTGATGTCACCTTAACTGAACCTAGCGACGGACTTTTTTTTTACTAAAAATTATCAAAAATCTTACAAGACTTCAAAAAGTTGGTTACAACCTTTTTGGATGAACTATTCATGTAAGTCTGCTTTGGGGATCTAGATATCTTGTTTGCATTCATAAATGAAGGATTATGGAATAAACAGTATGCAATATAATTTGCTAAGCAATTGACAAATGGATTGAAATGAATTGTATGTAATCATGTACTTATCAGCAGCTTCACTGAGACGTGTGGTGGTGAAAATCACAGAGGTTTCCCTAATGGGTGAAACCGTGAAGCAAGATTCCCAGATTTGTTTTCCACATTCAGCGTGGAAGGCGCCTGCTGTGGATTGCTGTGAATGGCAGTTTTCTGAAATAGCAGCAGGTGTGGGCCACGCGCTGTTAGGAGAGAGCTGGGCCACTTTAGTTATTTAATATAGACAGGTGCTGTAGTCTGAAATGAGACTGCAGCTGTTTCCCAGGCTCTTGACTTAATGCACATGTAATCTCATGTAAACGTGTGCGTGTTTGTGTGTGAAGATGTTGCAGGCAGTTTCCTGTGTTTCCCAGTGGAGGTTTTGCTCAGTCATCATGCTGATGCTGGTCTGATGTGACAGTCGAGTGGAGAACAGGCCAGTTAGTGACCGCAGCATTGGTTTGATTTCAAGTGCCATGGTGACTTGAAATCCTGTGGCTCAGTGTTAGAGCATTGCGCTAGCAGCGCAAAAAGTTGTTGGTTCAATTCCAAGGGAACACAAATATATAAAATATACCCTGAATGCACTGCAAGTTGCTTTGGATAAAAGCATCTGCTTAATGTCATTCAATATTGCTAAATATTATTGCAATTTCAAAGAACTGTTTTCTATTTGAATATATTATTAAATGTAATTTATTCCTGTGATGCAAAGCCTTCAGTCTTCAGTGTCACCTGATCCTACAGAAATCATTCTAATATGTGGATTTCCTTTTTTTTATATCAGTGTTGAAAGCAGTTCATATTTTTGTGAAAACAGACCCCAAAACTTTTAAAATGTAGTTATTTGGCACCTAGAAATTTACTTCATACTGAGAATAACGATTTAACAATCACACTATTGAGTTCCTTCCCTGATAATATTTGGAGAAATGCAGCCTGTGTGTTTGTGTGTTTTCAGCCTCTTAATGTCCTGGAAAATCCCACTCTATAAAAATACCCGTCTTGCCTCAAGAGGAGGGTCGTAAGTAAGATTTGACGTCACACCCCTGTCTCTTTATAAAACATCTTTGTTGGTTATTTATTATTGATGCATGTGCATTTGTGTGCACATTGATTTCTAGCCAAAATCATGGCGACTTGCTATTTATTCAGTCTGTTTTTGTATCGCATTCCTATCGAACGTCCGGTTAGTGTAAAAATAAGTTTGTCCAGTGTGACAGCACATTACAGGATAAATTGGCCACTTTGGGACATATCTAAATGACTCCCTCCGCCCTGCATTCACCACACACACTAAATAAACGCTGCTTTTTGAAACGAGGCCATTAGTCCTTAGGATTGAGCATTACCCATGCTGCAGTTGAGTTTTCTGCGCTCCCCTGCGTCGCTCCGCTGATTTATACCACCAGTGATATTGACCTTGTGGTTGTATGGGTTCAGATTTGTGCTGGTCACTTGTTTTATCTCGGCTCTAACTGAAATTTTAGGCATGGAGGGTGAGGTAAGTTTGACATTGTAATGCTTTTTAGTGATTTAGCATGGATCATAACTTTAGCAGGATTTATATGGTCCTCTTTGTGCTGTTTGGTGATTAGGAGTCGTATGCAAGACGGAGTTTGAAAACCTTTCAGCTTATAGATCCTGCGGATTCTTTTAATTAAGCACTTTATAAAATCAATCTCACCCTGTTGAATTGATGAAGGATGCAAACCTGTAAAAGACTCTGAGATCCGCTTGGCTAATGTCTCCATGTGCCGGTTTCTTGCATAGCTAGCATTAAAGGAATAGTTCACCCCCCAGAAAGTTTGTTTGCATGTCATGTATGACTTTCTGTCTTCCTTGGAACAAAAATAGTAATTTGGCATCTTTACAGCCTAAACCGACAGTACATAGTCATCTTCAGTATGTCTGTCAAACTTCAAAAATGACACCAGAAAATGTGCACTATATTCTGTGAGAAAATATTTCCACCAGTTAAGAGAAAAAATACAAGTATGTTTTGGTAAATCATAATTGTGACATGTTAAGTCATAATTATGAGCTAAAAATTAAAGAAAATAAAGACTTGATTTCAACTTAAACTTGTCATAATTATGTATTTTCATTGCAATTTTGTAATTATGACAAGTTGAGATAAAGGTATAAATATGAGTTTAAAACGTCAAAATTATTTCTGAGATAAAATAGTCATGATTATGGATTAAAAACCTATTAAGGGGTTAAATTAAAACTATTATTGTGAAAAACAAGTTGAAATTATGAAAATTATTAGATAAAAAGTGATAATTATGACCAGCTGAAATTGGAATGAAATGGTGATTGTTCTAATAAATAAATAAATAATTGAAAGGCATTAATATTCTTAGATAAAGTTGAAATTATGAGATAAACACATCGAAATTGTGACAAAAATAAAGTTTATATATATATATATATATAATCTTTTCAATTTGAAAAATTTAAAATTTAAGACATT